>NC_060254.1:84675898-84976067 GCF_921293095.1 Ischnura elegans | reverse complement strand
TACACTATAGTATATAGCATTTATAAGAATATCCATCTATACATTAATTATTACTAGTATTCAACTCAGCGATGGTCATATTTGTTGTAATTATATTCTGAGAATACATTGTTATTTTACACGATTTTGCATACGGATCGATTCACTGGTGACCCAGATTCCGAGGATAAATTTCTATGGACACGGACAATTATTTTTTGTTTACATCTGCACTCTCTTCCAGTTAAATATCAATTGTTTCGTTCAAAATTTTAATACGGTATCTACAAATGTCCTAGGATAAAATCTCATTTATGTTGACAGAGCTTTTTATTATTGGCCTCCGTAATTTTTTTAAAGCTTCAGTGAAGCTTAATGTGAAGTGGGAAACGCCTCGGGTAATTGAAATTGGAATTGTCACTCAGAGAAGCTATGGAACGCCCTCGTTTCGAATACTGAGAAACGCCACCCAATGCGTCAGAAATGTATATAGAGGACTCTTTGCTACGCTCCAGTCATAATATCGTGAATGGGAGCCATAGGGAAAACATAGCAAGGGGGAGTGAAATTATTCTCCGTGTTTATATTATTTCGTGCTGGAATTGATGGGGTTGTTCAAAACTTGAACTGAATTAGTATACGGAGAAATTATGTATTTTCCGTTCATTTCAATGAGAAACAATTCTAATGTGTTTATTTAAGTTTTATTTTAAGGAGCGTATTCTACATAAAAAGTCTAGTGAACTCGAACAGAAAATCCTTTTTAATCCTTATATTTGAATTGGTTTCAGTTTTCCAAAGCTCGTATGAGTTGTTTTTATTTGCATTCTATTCCAGTTAAAAACCCATTGTTTCATCGAAAATTTAAATGGATACGGCATCTATATTTTCTAAAAAAATGTTCTTCGTTTATGTCGACAGAGCTTATACGAGGGAGGTTATTTTTTCAACCTCCGATCGCTCAGCAAAAACACCATACAAGCGACAGGCGGGTACTGCTCAGGTAGGGCAATTCTGCGCCCTCTGCACCACACATTCAAGTCATTTCTGACGTAAGTTGTTAGTCTAAGGTTAGTGGCTATCTCAGTAACTACACTGCCACAATTGATTCTCCCTCCAAGTGAGCACGGCGGAGCGACAGCCAGAAAACTCGGCGAATGGCTTCAGAATTGACTTTTCTTGACATTTATGGCGATGAAAGAGATTTTTTAACGTTAATGCAGCTTCTCAGTGTGAAACATTACGTCGATTCCCATTCAAAACAAAAGAAGGGACCTGCTGACTTCTGGAAGTGTTCTGATCCATGACAACGCCCGTCATCTTAGTGCTGATGCTGCCCAGCTGCTTCATGAGCAATTTCAATGGGACATTTTCGATCACCCGCCGTGAAATGTCGACCTAGTGCCGTGTGACTTCCATCTTTACGCTGTGATGAAGATTTGGCTAGAAGAGAAGCATTTTTAAACCGGCGATTTGCTTCAGGACAAAGACAAAATTCATTGAAAGTCATTGGCGGCGACATCCTATGAAGAAGGGTTAGTAAATCTTGTCCACAGGCAATACCAATTCAATCGGAGGTTGAAATAAAAACGGCCCTCGTATTATTAGTTGTCGCCTTTATCATAATTGCCTTTCGCATTACCTATCTCAAGCTTCAAATGGGTCACTGGAAACAACCAGTATTAATGCCAATGTTGCACTACGGAGAGAAGAAATGTGACCCATTTATCAATTTTAAATTGTAGCCAGCATTTCATAATTCCGCAATGTTGATGATGTAGCGCTTTATTAATGTCGGACCTCAATTTTTTCGGATTTTGTATAATTTTGCCAAAATTTACTTTTTCCTGTAGGGGACAATTCAATCATCAGTAAATCTACTATGATGTTAAATGAAGTTTTTTTCTATTCAATTTTCCATTGGCGAAGTGGAAGTATAATTTTCATTACTTTTAAAAGTGGAAATCGCTAATTTATTTCTATGCCTGAAGCCAGAGCTCTCTCCTATCTTTCTCCCGTATCGCTCCCCTGTCTTTGCATGGTGCTCCTACAGCAGGATTGATTTAGAGTGGTAAAGGTGCATCTACTCTAAAAAAAAGCCGAATGAGTGGCTGTACTGTATCAAGGAAAAACTGGAAAACTTATTTCGCTGCCATGGATGTGTTACTCTCTAGCTATTTCATGAAAGCTTTTCAGTTACTCGTGTGCTTCATCCCCTCCAAAATATTTCGCTCCTTAAATTTCCCTCTATTGCACTTGAGAATCCTTCATCCTCGTTTCCAGAAGCCCTTTCCATTCATTTTATTTCTGTTGAGAGGAGGAATGATTTTCATAAAGTTTAATGTTGAAAATCATCAATTTGCGTCCATGTATGGTGCTCGAGACCCCTTGCCAGTCCTTACTAAGTACTTCAACCCATGAGTGGGTCTGGATGTGCGTGGATAAAGCCCGCCGAAACCAAGGGAATGTAAATTATAGGAATTCAGAGTAGAGGTACTTAGCACAGGGTTTTTGCTGATCTAGAAAACCAGAGTAATCAATCCTATTTGAAATGGGCTTAGAATGTAAGGTAAATGTGAGGGAATTTAGTCCATGCCTGCTGAGAAAATGAAATTTCATGTCGACGGAATCAAAATAACCGATGACTGGTTGTGGGATTCGTTTTTGTGGCTTTTATTTGACAAGTTACATTTTTAAAAGTTAAGTTTTCTAAGCTTTCGTAGTAAATAAATGCGTTTAAAAAGATTTTTAATGTATTTATAAAAGATTTTTGTATTTTATTGACTATTACTCTCCAAAACAATTGTGTTGCGCTGGAGAGACGAATGTGAAAAAGTCAGGGTAAAATTATATTTTATTTATTTATTTTATTATTTTTTCATCCTAAGCCGTAACACCAACTTAAGGTGAGAGTTTTAACAAAACATTAAATTAGACAAAATATAATGAAAGTATAAAAAATAACGAATAATTAACCAGAGGAGAGAGGAAAACATTCAGCTCATCCTTCAATACATTTCAATTAGACAGATGGGTCAAAGCTTGTGTGGTGAAATTGTTGCATGATAAGTAAAATGTGGGAGGAAGTGAGTTGTTTGGGAAAAGTCACGGATTTTGTATTAGGAAATCTTGCAACAACCCTGTTGAAGCCATTTTTTTGTATCCATGGGCATGCTGGTTCCATTTTCCTTTTATCGAAGCTTGTAGAATATCCACGTGTCTCACCCACTCCCTTTCCTTAATATTTCGCCTCCTTTAAATTCGTTCCATTACTCGTCACCCTCGAGATAAGCATCACTGCATCCTTCCCCTTCATTTCCCGCACGAGGTATCGCCTCATTTCCCCTCCATTCCCATCCCACTGTCCTTCTTTAGACCTCTCGGGCGCCCTTAACTTCGGCCATTCTTCCCCCTTCCAGATAGGAGATGCCTTCAAGACGAGATGAACTCCCGAAAATTTATACGCGCCCTTTCATCCCTTCTTCAAGCCTCGTTGGGGAAGAATGACGGCGTTCGTTCTTCAGCTGTTAGTGGTCCTGCTGAAACCCCTCTCGCGGACGGATGTGAAACTGCTGGAACCTCGTAAAGCGTCACTTTGTGCGATCGAATCCTTTTTTTTCAGTTATTTGCTTTTTTCGGGTCGTCTCGTGATGTCTCTTGCTTCGTTCTGCTTCCGCATTTCCCCAGACGAGTCAGGATATAGGGAAGTTGTTCTACGTCAGGGGCGCAGCTCTGGGGGGGGAGGGGTTTATCCCACAAACCCCCTCCCCCCCTCGCTGCGTCACTGTTCTACGTCGTATTTATTATTTACGTTGTCGTATGTTTATGGTTGGCTTACTTGAGGGTTACATGGCATGCATGACTTCTCACGTGTATTCTTTCGTGAAGTATCAGGATGAATACTCTTGCTGAGCCAGCGCGTGGATGCCTGACACGGAATGTTTTAGCCTCGGAATAAATGTAAACAAGAGCGGTTATAGACTGCACAGCATGCGACCTAAGTGGAAAAGGTTAGATACAAGATCACGTGATTGGCGATGGGTCTATGAAAGGACGATTCCGAAAATAGCGTTTGATTTGATGTTGTTAATTTCGATTGTATTTTTATTTCCATTAAACTATATACTCAGGAATTACTGAGAGTTATCGGGATTTTAATTAGGTACATCGATTTAAAAGTATTTTCTCTGGAAACTTTTTCTATTCCCATAACACTATCCAAGTTTGGATTGTCACCACCAAATATGCCCTTTATGTCCATTCAGTATAGAATTCAGAACTTAGACTTGCTTGTTTTTTGCCATTGAAACTTAAAAATACCTTGCATGGATTTTTGCTTTCTAGTTAGAAACCACAATCAGCATTCGATAAATGAATAAATGTCTTACTGTCCCTAAAAATACTTCAATTACGGGAGAGTAACAGAAAGGTATATAACTTTATAAAGCTATCGATGCTGAAGTATCAACTCATCATTGATTCCTCCTTAATTGAAGAAACGGGAGAGTATTGGAGAGCATGAGAGGAAAAATGACTTTTCTTCAATATCTCACTGAGTTTGTTTACTTCTTTGGTCAAATTTTCGATGGATCAAGTTTTTCTCCTAGAATGGCACGTAGGAGCACTGGGCTTTTTTCGCTAAGAGGGAAGTATTTTTCATATCGAATCCCAAACGACCCTTATGTTGATTTTACTAAAAATAGATACTGAAATGAAAGAGTTTCTCAGTTGATACTCTCGGAACGTGAAAGACAAGAATAAATTAAATGATTTTAAATATGCCAATGGAAAGATACAAAGAATCATTTCTCACATCACTTTAGTGGCACCTAGCAATAGTTGTATTCGTTTTTCGGCGGATATGAAATCAATTTTTTATATCGAGACCAATGTTCAGCTTGTCTTCTATTCCATCAAATCTCTGTAATTTTATGTCTTTTTTTTTGATCATACAAACAATGTCTGCGGAAATGAAAGAGTTTCTAAGTGGAAGCGTAAAAGATTGAAAAAATAGTTTACATACAAAAAATAGAGCATTATTCCTTTCTCTCATTTTAAAGGTACGATTTATAAGAGCCCGGGGCAATTCATACTTAGAAACGTTCCTGGTAAACTCAAAGCATGTGTTTGTAATTTGGCAATCAAACCTAGTCAATATAGCTTCATGTTGACCGCGAGAATAACGTGCGTTTTGTTGTTATTTATTTTAGTTTTAATGTGTAGCGCTTAATGTTAAGGCTTTTATTGCATCAAAACATATTAAATTAACTGGGATAAACTGCAAAGAGGGCATGGAAGTTCACTTTTTAGTGCTGAACCTCACTTGAAGTATATCTTTAGTATGATTTAAAAAATTAGTTGGCACTATCCATTATTTTTTATCCTATTCTTTTAGCTTTTGTTTATGCTGCCCGAGAAACGTATGTCAAATTCCTGAGTTAGAAAGGAACCCTTTTTCCTTTTTAATTTATTCATGTGCGCTGTTCAGTTTCCCCCTCCCACAAAGGAGGTTTAAATTTTTATTTCGACACAACAGGCAAAGCATAAAACAAATATCCTTGAAGATAGAGGGAAAATATTAACCGGCATCTCCAAAAATGGAGTTTTTAAATAAAGCCAACGAAGCTACAGGATCCTCGTTGAAATTTTAATTAACTGAAATTAAAATAGCTCACTGGCGTTGTTTTCTTGAAAGAGATACAATCTGAATGCCTCTTTGAGACTCTTTTGGGAATATTTATAACTTTTTAGGTATCAAGGTCGGTAAAGGTTTAAAATGAGCATCAGCGTTCAATTTAATTAGTTTGAGCACAACTGCTTATTCAGTCGCATCTGTTCCATTTCCTAGGATGATCATTTTCCCCTCGAGATTCATTGTAAAATAGCCCGTGGGTATTAAAACGAGCTCCTGCCTGCTAGGCATATTTGTTTGTTCTCCATCAAAATTTGTTGTTGGTGTGTGTGTGTGGGTTTAATTTGGTGTTAAATATTGTGTTAAATACGACCTTGAGTATTCCGTAAGCTAATGTGGGTGAAGTTTCTGATCATTTACAACTATTTATTTTGGTGCTGTGATTTTCTCTAATCAGAATTTCCCAAACATCTCTAGCAGATCTTGGAAATAAAATCCCCTCCTCTATCCTTGATCAGCGAAATAAGTCCTGTGATTTACTCCAATAGACATCTGCCTTTTTCTCCAGATATCCTAATTCCTCTACCACCTTCGCAAATGAATGACGCACGTGCATGATTCGCCTTCGCAGCATTCAAAATTTCACAGATGCGTTTGGTTTTATCCTCGTATAGATCTATCGTATAGCGCAAAACAAGACTCACTCGAAGCCTTTGACCACAAAGTTTTTGTATTTCTTCTATCGGTTTCTGTATCTAGCTCTGTTCCGAAAAAAATCACTTTTACTCCTTTTCTTGCTGGATATTTTTGTTAATAAACAATTATTTTCCTCAAAATATTTGTTCATAGAATCCGTTCCTGTTCAAAGATATACGATGTGTGACCTTGTGCGATACTGATCCGTTGGGGTACACTGCCCGGAATCATTGCGATATCATACCTTGCTCAGGAGTTAGGTTCTTCGAGGAAAAAAATCCCGTCCAGATATTGAATGGGAACAAAGCACCTCGGGGCGAGGAGGAGAAGTAGAAGGGATGAGAGCGAAAGTGAAAGAAGATGAAGAGGAAGGGGTGTGGTGTATAAAAAGAATATGAAAATGGGATGAGAGGAGGGGATATATGGGTTTGGGAATATACGGGAGAGGGGAGGGTTGAAAATGAAAGGCGTCCAGAAGGAGAGAAATGGCGTTTTTAAGACTGAAGAGATCGAAAATAGGGTGGACCCCTTCTATAATATAAATACGAGAAGGGGTCCTTAAGAGGTCCCTCTTTCAGTTAAATTCTACCTCTTACTTCACAGCCTTAAATATTTGATATAATTAGCTGTCTCGGGCGTGACTTCATGGAGTCGAATTTACAAAATGAAATCTGTAATGAAATGAAATAAAAATTGTAATTAAACATAAATTTAATACTGTACGAGTTAGGTTTCGACGTGGTACATCATCATCTGGAGACTCATCAGACGTTCCACGTCGAAACCTAAGTCTTCTAGTAATATAAACGGAATGGCTAAGTTTTTTTAAATTTTACACGAAATTTTAGTGGCTTAATGGCGAAAATATTTACGGACACAAGTCAACTTTGTGCAATCCTATTCTCATAGCAAATTTGACTGTTTTTCCCGGGCCTCGCTGGAGTAAATCCAGCTCTGGAAGAGGTTATTATGGACGGTTATGATCCTACTGTATATTTGTATGTACTTGAAGAAAGAGTCCAAAATAAAAATTATTTCTAACTATACCTTCGCAAAGTATAAGCCAAAACACCTTAGTAAGTATAATTTTCCCAGGGTAGCAAACCCTTTTTAGGCACGTAATTAAAATGCTTCCTTTAGTTTTCAGAGTTTTTCCCTGGTTTTCCCTTGTACATTTTCAATTTTCCGATTATTTCGTGAAGAATTCACGTAAGTTCTTGTGATGAACTGAATTCATAAATTGCTGGGTTATATCGCAAAAATATGGGGAATTAAACCTAATTTATGTTAACTGTATAGGTAATCGATTAGAATGCTTAGGTTTGACGTTATAATTATTAGAACGGCATTGTTGAGTTCAGATATCCCAACGGAAGGATTGACAGACAGTATAGGGTTTAGAATTGTGCTTAAAGCAGTCGGCTTAATTTCATAGTGAGTAATAAGGAGTTCAATGGAAAGTATAACTTTACATGTTAACCAGCACGTAGAGCTTTGAACATAATTACACACTTCTAAAATTTCCTATGATGTCATTTAAAGGGACATACCCAGTTTTTCCTGAATATTTCCCGTAAATCTGTTTTTTTGCTTTGGTTTGGTATTTGGTGTAGGCCTCCGATAGCCTAGATCGTTTTCGCATTCGTAAGCGTAGAGACTGATGGGTGGAGAGAAACCCGGCGTCGGCATGCTCGTAACAAGAAGCATATAGGAGGCAACGGCAACGGAAGTCAACACTCTAACCACCACATGAACCCGAGTCTCCTTATCCGTTTTTTTCGGATTACCCAAGTGGTTGGCCGCACTGTTCTGCAGGAATCGGGGCTGTCGGGTCGACTGAGGATGTGAGGATGGTGCACGGCGGGAAGAGGGGTCGAGATGGATCCGAAACGGCGAGCCATCTAGTGGAAGAGGCGCTGAGAGAAAAAAAAATGTCGAGGGAGCGAAGGGCGCAGATTAGAGGAGCTGGGTGAGGAGACATTTGATTGATACCGCCATTCAGCCTAGCTGATACCTGAACCATTGCTAATCGGATCACAATCGGGTGAAAAATGACTCGGTGAAATGTTTTGACTGGAAGGAGCGTAACACTAATGCGGAAAGCCAATTTTTCCGAAATCAAATCGATGATGAAGCAGTCTATTCAGTGCAGATGAGTGTGGGAAAACCTTTTTCGAAAATTGATCTTAGGAATGCGAGTTGATTTTTCTGTTTTCTTTTAAATTGTTAATGTATTTGGTCTTGCAAAGATATCCTCGTAGGAGACCATTATTAGGTGCATCAAGGTAAAGCATCCGTATGACGAAGCCAGCGAGTGATAGAGTAATTTATTGCTGACTTGGGCGGAGATAAGAATTCTCGAAGCTCTCTGGAAAAAGAATTCTCTAAGTCAATTATATAATTTTGTTTTCTTTCTCGAAATTCGATAACAATATTGTAACACATAAACTCAAGTCTCGAACTAATAACTTCATCATCATCAATCAACAATGCTTGAGTTGTTTCGAACCAGTTTCTATTCGATTCCATTGTCATGTCAGCAAATCTTATGACTCCTACAGAAGCATTCCGTTATAACTTTACCTTTTTACGTAACTACATTCTTAATCACCCATTTTTTGTATCACGATATCTTCCTTTCCACTTTTCCTTCGGCGATCATATTCGTCACACAATATTGTCACTTGTATTTGCTAATATAGTGAGTAATAATACCGACCGAGTGTTGATACCTTGTCAATCGAGCTACTCATATTTGTCATTTGCCGTTTATCTCAGTCCCTTGCAGTTACTCCATCCCATCCTGTTCCTAATCTTATCCAGGTACTTCTTCCTTGACCGGCTTCTTCCTTTCTTCCCAATACTTTCCCTTTAAGAACGTTTCCACCTCGA
Organism: Ischnura elegans; assembly: GCF_921293095.1. NCBI lineage: Eukaryota > Metazoa > Arthropoda > Insecta > Odonata > Coenagrionidae > Ischnura > Ischnura elegans. The sequence continues at coordinate 84,966,868 of NC_060254.1, read as the reverse complement.
GTATTAGCGAATAATAGCCTCTGAAGTTGGATAAAATTTGTCATCTCCCGGAGTGATTGCAGTTGACTTTAACCCATTAGCACCCAGAAAACCTTCTGCTGGAAATTGTGAAGATATTTAGGTGCGTTGCTCCGATTTACGTTGTTAGTAATCTAGCATATGTAAAAATATGCGGGGGAAGCATTTTTGTAGGATTAAGGAAAGTGTAAATGATCTATAGATGAGAACCTCACATGCGACGGATCCAGGATAGGGACAAGTGGGGGTTAGTTTAGTGTGTTTCTCTAAGTGGGGGTCAAAATTCCAGCTGTATTGGGGGGGGGGGGGAATTACCGCGTTAGTTAGGAGTTAGAATGGGTGCAAAGAAGAGCTGCCAGGTATGCGAAAGTTCGTTACGATAGTCTTGTTAGTGTAACTGACCTCTTGGATAAACTCGGATGTGAATCTCTGTCGGACCGTAGATTGAAAAATAGACTAAACCTTTTAGATAAATTCAAGAGCAGTGTATTTTCTGACGAAGTTAACCATATCTTACGAACGCTTACATAATACGGAAGATCAGATCATATAAATAAAATAAGAGAGATAGATTGTAGAACGGACAGATTCAGAATGTCATTTTTTCCACGATCAATAAGAGATTATAACGGCAGCAATAGAACTCGTAAATAGATTGCATGACTTGTAGTGTAGCCAACTAACTTATGTAAAACTTAGTGCATGTTTCTTAATTTTATTATTATTTCTAACAGCATATAGTAGTATAATTTGTTAGTATACGTGACGTTTTTTTGGACGGTGTGGTGTGCATGTGGGAGTCCAATTGCATGCTGCATGCTGGTGATTGATCACCCCCTGCCAAACTTCATAGAGGTGGATCGCAGGGTATTATGCAGATGGTATCATTCTATCTAGTGTAAATTGGATACCCAAGGGCTACCCCTCATACCCCCCCCCCCCCCGATAGATCCGCCACTGCTCAGAATGGTTGGATTTCGCCGTATGGCTACTGTGGGCACAAATGGGTTTACGCTTCTCTCTTGGACGTGTGCTGGTTGAAAGGTGGGTGCGTCGCGAGGGAGGCTTGTCCTGTAGTAGGGAAGGGGGTCGGGTGAATGTTTGGGTTGGAAACGAGCGTCGTCACGAACGGGGATGACTTTGGGAGATGAAGGGGCGTGGGCTGAGTTCAATGAAGCCGAACCACAAACACTTCACGCACGGTCGCCTTTGAACCCTTCTCAGTCTTGAACGTTGTCGTTATTGCGGCGCCAAGTTCGGTCTTTAAGGACTTCCGAGTAATTTGGCGTGTATCGACCGTGAAATTTCTGGAATGTATTGCTGATGTGGATGGGCCTTTAGCTTGATGGACAGCCTCTGCTGAAGAGTTTCGAACGCCATCTGCTGTACGGAGCAGCAATCCTATCATTTAGCAAGGTGTAAAATTTTAGGTTTTCCCGGCGTATAGATTGAAGAAAAATTTTTCGGGATTCCCACTGGGTGTGGTATTGGGTTAATTCTCCCAACGTTTCACTGGCTAAGTCTGCCATCGTCTTCAGGGGTTCACTTGTAATGGTACTTCTTACGCTACTTATTTATTTATTTATTGATATCCCTGGTTGCCGTCATTGTTGAGTGCGGATGTAGCGAGTTATCATGGCATTCCAGGCACTACTCAGTTGGAAGCCTCTATCTTACCACACCCGGTGGGAATCCCGAGAAATTTTTCTTCAATGTAGGAAGGTTTTCTCGGGTTTCCAACCGGGTGACTCTATTTTTTCCAACTTTTTGTGGTCCGACACGTTTCTCATGAAAAGGGAATGATTCGGCGTGTCGGCCCTCGAAATATTGGAGCAAACGGACACTCTGACCCGGTTGGAAACCCGAGAAAGTCTTATTTAGTCCAATCGCCGGGAAAGGTTTTTTTCAATCCTATCATTTTTTTAAAAGTTTGTTGTTTCCCTAAAAAAATTGTTTGTATTTCTGGAAATCCAGTGCATTTTATTTGGAATTTTTTATCAACCCACCATTTTATAATGGTTTCTCGAATTTCTTCATTCAGGAGAATGAAACGGCTCATAAATGCCATAATCGGCAAGTAAGTAGGGCGGCATATCTATATAATATAAATGAAATATGTTTGGAAAAAAGTTGTTATGTTTGTATGGTGTTTAGTTTTTTATCTGATTTGCTTTAATGAAAATGATAATTTTCCGATTCAAAAACAGCTATATGAGTAAGTAATGATTATGGCAATTTTTTATATCTATGTGCGTTAGTCATCGCAGATTGGCAATCCTGCGTGGAGTATTCTTAAGGTATATGTGCGCCTGGAAGGCATGGCAGTAGGGACTGTATTGAGTGTAGTATATGGAGGAAAGTGGCTCTGTAATAATCGGTTGCGTAACACCTGTGGATGCAAAAGATTGATCGCTTCACAATGCTAATATAAAATTCCGAGAAAAATATAGAAAGTTTTCATTTTACGTGTTATCTATGGAGTTATATTTATACGAATTTAATATTATTTCGCAACTTTCGTAAATTTTTCACAAATTCTTATCCTGATTTATACGTTCTCAATAAAAAAAAAACATTTGCGTTTCGCACAGTGTGTTAGAGTACTCCTCTAATTTTTTAAATACTTGTTGCCCAGAGCTCTGGAAATGGCTTCATGAGCTGAAATGTTTATCCGTAAACTATGTAGAAAAAAATTAAATGTTTAATTTTTTATAACCTCATCTTGGAACTCTTGTATGCGTTTTGAAACGGTTTACAGGATTACACGCTTGATGATGGCTATTTACTCCTTAATATCTAGTCGAAATTGTTCATGCGTGTTCGCCAATCGTTCTCTTTAATATTTGCGATCAATTAAGTATTACAGTACTTCGCTTACCCTGAAGAAATAGTATTATCATTATCCAGGACAAATTGATTTTTCTTTAAAATAAAATTGCATGCGTTTATTTGGAATAGAAATACTGTAATAGTTATTATTTATAAATTTTTTCAGTTTGGAGTCCGATTCAAATTAAGGTTGCCCCCAGATTTCCTTTCAAATCATATTGTACTTCTATTTTCAGCGTAAAAGGCTTTATTGTTTGTCTTCTTTGATTGCTTCGGACCCTCATGTTGTAGTGATAAATAATTTGGCGTTTTTTTTTTCTCCGTTGAGAACTCTTTATTGCAAGGCTGTCGTAAATTTTCAGTCGTGAAGGAGGGCATCATTTCAATTTTTTGTTTTGAAAGAACAAAATTTTCCAGAGATTCAACATAGAGTTTTTTTTCAAAATTTTCCAGAGTTTCTGTGGTGGTGGGTTATATATGTACGTATATCGGCTTCAAGAGGCAATTTTTAAAGGTAGCGAATCACTTTTTGTTTTTCCGGCTTCGATGACAGTTAAATATATATTAGTCGAATGGATTTTAGTTTTTGAGTTTTTCTGCTGCGGTTCTTCTGATTTTTTTCCCCACGCATTAATCTTTGACTTAGGGTGGAAGGGGGAATTGCTTCTCCCTCTCGTCCATCAGAAAAAATGACCCCGGGCATAAATAACAAATATTGATCCTCCTGAGCCGAGTGTTAACACGGGCTTCATCTTTGTGATTGCTTCCAAGCCACCCTCCGGCTCTTCTGTATTTTCTTATGCTCGAAATAAATGAAAGGAAACCATGGGGACCGCGGGAAAATAATTTTGAAAAGTTTCTTTTTGGCAAATATATAACCTTTTGAACATGAACCGTACTAATTTCGACGGTTTTGTGAATGACATTGATGAAGTACCGTGTATGGGATGTTTTGAAACTTCAGATCAGAAAATTTTGAAAGAGCTTAGAAAAAAAGCTTGGAAGAATCTAATTGCTTATTACTAAAAATAAAGAAATTAAGTCTTGACGGAAATGTACTAAACCAAGGAAATAATTTTCCCAAGAGATGCGTGGTTTTCACACTTATTAGTTTATTTTCGTGGTGAAATTAATTAATGGAATCGAATTGTACGTGTAGGTTTTGAAGGCAGAAATTGACGGTTAAGATTATTTGAACATGTAGGAGAGAAAGAGAAGTTTGGAGAATAATCCGGCGTTGGCGTTTGCCTGCTCTTGGAGTGAAGCATTAACGCTCCATATGATGGATTGAATCATATACGTCCAAGTTCTGTAGCTAAGCAGGGATCATAATTCCTCCTAAGCATCTCCTCTACTGCCCTAATTTAAAGTTGGACCCCAGAATTCGGAGGATAACACTCTAGTCATTACATTATACTGCTCTTCTCGATGACTGAGGAAGAATACCTATGTATTTTATATTATTACATTTTTTCATTATTTTAATTGTTTTTCTTGTTTATACATATTTGTTATTATCTTTGCGCCTGGCAATATTTTTATTTGCTTTTCATTTAGATTTCTTACTTATCGTTGAAAATTATAATCAGCTCATTTTTAGTGCTTTTCTATCTTTACATTACGAATACCTGTAGGATATGCTATGTTGGAGTGTATTCATATAGAGGGGCGACTTGTTGATTATAGCCAGGCTATTTATTATTTAGCTTCATATCATCAGATTATTAAATTAAAATTTTTATTAAGTATTTGGTTGGGATACAACCCTCGTTGAATTTGCGGTTGATATTGTATCCAATTTGAAAGAATAACATCAAAGAGAATCCTGGAATCTCAGTCACCTAATTTTGCGAAAGTGTTTCAGTGTGGGTCTCGTAGAAATCGCTGGCGTTTGAGATCAGTATCAACTTCTTAAATTTTCCCTAATTTCCTTACACTTCATCTCCACCGTTGAAACTGTTCTTGCCAGACAGTTATTGTTACTAAGTAAGATAGCCTTGATTGATAGTCCGCTTACTAACGGCAGAGGCTTGAGGGTTTGAGACTACATTTCACATGGTGCCATGCAATCATCGCATGAGGGATCGATGATCCGCTAGCGTTTAAGGTTATTTTATTTTTTTAAACTTATTGTAGTCGTTATTAACAATTCCGGTCCAGTTTCCCACAAAGAGTAAACATTCGTGTTTGTATCAGTTTTTCCGTCGGAAATCCCAAAGCTTTGTTTGGGATATAGTGTAATTTATCTCAATAAGGAATACTCATATCATCGGCATCTTTGAACAACTGTGATGTAAAATTTAATTCCATGGAAAATATCATACCTCGACAAGCACTGAATTGCACTCCTTGCCCACACTAGAATTGAAGTGATATACGAACGAACCAGTTTTCTAACTGATGAGAGTAAACCTCAGTTTTCGTGTGTACTCGCCATGCACCATCGTATCGCTCGACTTCTCCCCTGATTTTTTTCTCCCGAGCGAAAACATCCGCCGCTTCCCCCCTTCAATATTTTTTATCTCGGCTCCGCTGCGGCATTGCATCCGGAATGCTTCTGGCGTGGCGCGAATTTCTGGAGCCAACCGTCCCACCCGCTCTCCCTCCTCTTCATCGGCCGAGTGCAAGACGGAGGAGAAAGGGATCTCTGATATGGTGGGTGATCGCTTTAGGGACGCGGGAGACACTTTAAAGGCCGTTTTACACGGTGTGATGTCGCAACCCTTTTTTTTAATCTCTAACAATAATAGACCTCTATACTCTCTGGAGCTTTATTCTCTCTCCAGCCTCCAATATGGCTCTCTTCATAACAATCCCTTATTTACACTCCGATCACCATAGCGCCCTCAACTCCCAAAACAGCAATATAAACATAAACATGCATACCAACAAAAGTACAATTTAAACATATATGCATAAAACTCAAAAACAGTAGGATCATCATCCAACATCAAGGACGCGACGTTACAACGGTACACGGAATTGCGCAATCTGACGTATGTGCAAAGGCGCAATCAAAATTGCGTCGTGTAAAGCGGTGAATTGCTAGAACACATGCGAGAATGCGTGGATGCGAGACTGTAAAATAGCCCCTGTTCTAATTTCGTTCATGCATTCGCGAAATTCAGCGCCATTTTAGAAATTAATGCAGCTCTAACCTGCGCAATGCCGTGCCCCGTGGAAAACGGCCTTGAGAGAGCTTTCATCTCAAAACGAATCAAGCATAAGGCCAAAACTTTGTGCATATTTATAAATATTCCTCTTCTGAAAATGGGATTTTTAGCTCTAAAAAAATGTGCTTTCTATGTAGATTGTAGATTAGCGCTACTTCTATGTAGATTTCTTAGGAAGTTATTCATTTTGGGGTTGGTTCATGAAAAAATGGGCTATTTTGATAGAGATTACTTAAAAAATCATGTATGTGTTGGCTTGTACGTTGGTATTTAACTGAGCGTGAAAAGAATGCATATCGTGGCTGTAGTGCGAGTGTCGTTGTGATAAACAACATATGTTCGTCATAGCATACGAATCCAGGTTAAAATGAAGCATGGAAATGAATGCTACTTTGGGTTATCAGTTAGTAAATGCTGTTACTTAAAATAGAATATATACGTATGCTGAATTGAAATGGTGATACAGTCGACGAAATTAACTTTAAAAGTACTACTATCGCTGAGTAACTCCATGTTAGTAAACTGATTCTGTTTCTTAATGTCGACGGATGTATCTTATGAAAGAAGCTGTTTTCAATAAATACCATTCACTGTCAGGGACTGAGCCTGATGTGATGGTGGTCGGTGACTCCTCGTGGCTGGTCTAACATTTCAAGTAAGACTACGCGGAGTTTCTCGATAGCAATCCCAAACCGCGATAATTAATAGGATTTAGACATAAATTTTATTTTAATCGCACAGCCATGACTTTTAACTAGGCGTATATGCTCCAAGGACTGACGTTGCTCTGGACAGTCTTCTTCAATCCATAAACGTTTTGGATTGGCTGTGAAGACAATGTGACGTAGAGATGGACTCACGCAAATATATCTGTTCTTTAAAGGGCAGCACCATAATCTGGAATTGTGGGGCTTTTGATATTGGCACACGCCTCCAAGTGCGATCGATAACTTTTCCAAACTTGTATAAAATATTATGATATTGCGGTAGTATTGTCGGGGTGTCATATTATCCGTAGCTATTGCTATTGTATATTTGGCTTCCATCTTCCTTTGTAATGGCACCTCACACCAAATCTGCTACTCGTGTGCGATTAACTGAGGAGTATGAGTTAATTTTTAAGAACATGAACTTAAGATAGCTGTGTACACCTTCATTTTGGGAATGATGCTATTTAGAGTCTTTAATCCACCCCTATCAACTCGATAATCACTACTGCTTGACCATCCTTAGGGAGTATTTAAAAATTAATCTCGTAAAAAAGCACTTGGTTAGCATCTTGAAATAATTTCACGATACTTTTACCTCCGTTTCTAGTCGAGGCTGCCTTCATGCAAGTCATGTAGATTTGTAATTGGAAATGAATAATTATGATTGATATTATTTATGCATTTATAATGTAAATTTATGTCCCAATTTAACTCTAATAGAATAAAAGGAGTTCGATTCAATTTCCTATATTAGCTATTTGCTACCTTGTCGGCTGTTCTCTGTTCACTTAAAGGAGACTAATCTTTATGGAATGCCAACAAAAGTGCACACACACTGAAAGGCTAGTCATTATACCTAAAAAAAGGACGCTAATCTAGAAAACGCGAATAAAATGTGCGAATTCAAGTCATAAGTGCTCTATCGAGATGCAACTGTCCTACCCTGAATTAGCTAGGACGAAGCTATACCTGGAAAATCGATTTAGAGTGGTTTCCCAGACCGGAAATCCAATAGCAGCGTAATGGCTTTTCGAGCCAATGACCCGATATTCCCGATTTTTCGGCGGCGAAAGTTAATTCTTGCATTATGCTGCGGGTAAATGTATTTTGCTCGTAAATCCCCCGAGAATCATCTAGAGATGCTATTTCAGCGTTGAGAGTGCAAACATGAAAATAAGGCCTCATTTAATTTTATGTTCGTTTAATCTTAATCGGCAAATTATCTTCATGCTTGATATCGGAGGAAAAATAGGGTACTGCCTGCAGTAATCTACATCTACGTACTACCCCGCAAGCCGCCTCGGTAGACGTGCGGCGGGGGAAGCCAGGACACCAGCCGTTTGCAAAAATGCATTAGCCAAATGTTTTAATGAAGTCCTGCCCAAGAATTTATTGAAGAGCTTAATTTTTCGGCGGAAAAACGAATTCCCACACCTATCTGTTTGGCAAAATATCTCACTCACTTCATCGTTTCCATCGGACCTGGCATTTTAGTGGAGCTTTCATATGATATTCCCTTGTCGCTTAGAAAGATATCTATTTTGAATTGCTCCATCGCGCGCCGAAACGAATTAGGCAGGGAATCTCCAGCGACTCCTTGCCTAATTCGTTTCGGATCTGTGAAACGCTTTCTTGATGAGCATGAGAAGTTGTGAGAATGTTATGTAATGGGTTGGGCGATATAACATTCGTGCGCGATCGCCTTGTATTATCAGTGGTCCATGGCATTGAAAATGAACTTGCTGTCTATCCAGCGGCATTCTGAGGATTGATCGGTTCTCCTGTCGCGCATTTAGGCAAATATTTACGGGATAACGTGACATTCCTCATGGAACGATGGATAGGTTTCCGAGAACGCCAAAAATCTGCTGGCAGTGCCTTCTCTTTCATTTTGATATAGTAACCACCGATTGACCCGCTCATTAGAAGTTATTTTATATGACCTCATTTTTTTTAAATGCTGCTTTTTAGGAGCCACATCCATTGCGGTTGAAGATATATTGTGGGAAGATTTTTGGATGAGAAAGTAAAAGAAAGGTGCTCTTTCGCTCTCGCCCGACCGCACCTTGAATATGCAGCGAGCGTATGGGATCCGGTGCAGAAAGACTTAATCCGAGAACTGAATAAAATACAAAGGAAGGCTGCGCGTTTCGTCAAAAACTGCTACGGGAGTACAGACAGTGTTACCCAGATGTTAAGCAAATTAGGCTGGGAGCCATTGGAGACTCGGAGGCTGCGCGCTAGGCTTAGTTTGCTTGAACAATTGAGAATGGATATCTTTAAGAGCGGCACAGAGAACATAATATTACAGCCACACCATATTTCCAGGTCCGATAGAAGCGATAAATTAAGAGAGATGTTTTGCCGAACGGATAGATATGGGAATTCGTTTTTCCCCCGAACCATAAAGGACTTTAATAAACGCTAGTCCCAACCTCGATAGAGCCCTTCATTTTTTTTAATAGCTGTAAACGGCTGGTGTCGTAACACCCCCTGCCACACGCCTTTTAGGCGGCTCGCGGGGTATTATGTAGATGTAGATATATTTGTCTCTCAAACTGTAGTCCAGTATGGATATTATTAAATAACCTAAAAGGTGTGCGTTTGCTTTCTGAGCTACTGATGACCACTCTTCTGAAAAACCTGGAACGTGTCAGAACACATTAAAAAGAAATCTGGATATCTTTCAAAGTGATTTTTCCTTATCTTCTCACGCTATATGATACATCTTCGATACTTGATCATTCTATTTCCTAATTTATCTTTCCATAGATTTTTAAATTAATTTTCTTGCCGTGGCTGAACTTTCTTTAAGGTTATTTTTTTGGCCTTTAATCACTTTTTATCTCCCATAAAGATGAAAACCCATAACACACATATTATCCGTTGGTGGAAAATTAAAAAAACAAAATAGTCGGAAATGTTAGGTAGTTCAGTGTGATATTTGAATGGCCACGATTATATAAGTATTATTATTCTTTATATTATATAACTATACTATTACTATATATTAGTAATTATATTACTGCAGGATTACGATTAGTAGCACCAAGATTTTTCTCATCATTGGCGCGTCCCCTTCAGCTCCCATTTTTTCTTCCTCTTTTGGTGTCGCATTGCGTCTCATAACTCTCAAATGTGTGGAAACATGAGATTTTTCACATATTTTTGTTTTAATCTGATACAATTTTTTGGGAATAAAAAACATTTTTATTTTAACGTATAGAGCACACTATCTTGAGGAATGCCGTTTCTATTGACTAAGTGACGAAAAAAAATCCTTTTAAATGGAAAAGCGTTGGGGAACTGATATTTTGAGGAAGGATTCGTAAAGTGGTTGGTGATCGATTTCTTGCTGTAGATGAAGGATTCCACTGAATTAGGATGAGCTTCCAGGAACTTTTTCAGCGTTCAAATACTTTCAGCGTCATGCATCACTCAGAAGCGTCAAGGTTATTTCCGTGTTCTCGCACCAATTCGCAGGCCTTTAGGGTACAAAGGAAGAAAGATTTCTGCCCAGGTGGGCTGGCAAAAAGCAGTGAGTTTTTATCCACGTCTGGTCCATTTCCATGTCAAATTCTCATTTATCCTGGAAGTTCCTCGCCCACCTGAACTCTGTCTTTTCCTCTCTTGTGCCACTTTATCAAACACATCCTTTCTGGTTTCTTTTTTCCTCCCCTTGTCCCTTCTAGAATTCTTTCACCCTATTTCATATCTCTTTTGGTGCGTCATTTTTTTTATTATTTATTCCAATTGGCCGCGGATGCGCACCAAAGCCGTTATGACTTCCCGTGTTGAGGCAAGTTCAGATATTCTCTTCCCTCTTCATATTTAGTAATTTATTTGCTCAACTCAACCTACGAGCACAGTCTGTTCTTCAAGATATGATATTGTCGGCCTCGATGGCGGCGGGAAAAAGTTCTCCCCTACCATACCGTAGGTTGCGGGTTCGAGTCCCGCCTGCATAGGTCGCCCCATCCAGGGCATGGGTTATTGTGATCGTCTGTTGTTGACTGTTTAAACTCCCGATATGAAAGGCCACATTGTGCTGTTTTCAGGGGTAATTGAAATAAATAAATGAATAAAAAATAAAAAGATGCTAATATACATTTGTATCCAATCAGATTAGGCCTAATAGTCCTTTTTTGCTTCGTAGTCTATAATATTCTCTTTTAAGATTTAACCTTATCCCTGCATCCCTATTTAAAAAATGTTTTATGGTCATTGCTTGGTATTCAGAGGAGGTTGGTAGCCTAGTGGGTAGAGCGCTTGGCGGCTGATCGAGAGGTCCTGGGTTCAAATCCGGGTGAAGTCTTTGGACACCCCCAAACAAAATCCTCGTAGTAAGAGGAGGCCCAGGGAAAGGGACTGGACCTCCTACTCTGAAAGTGTGAAAATCACGCGCATTGGCTTAGTTAGGGTCGAGCTCTACCTTCACATATCCAAACCAACCTTCAGGTTGAATCTTGGAGTGAATGAGTTTTGTATATTTATTGACGCTTTCTATGAGTAGATTACGATTAGAGGAAATAACTATTTCTCAGAGAGATTCTTCGCCTTGACCTTCTCAAACATATGCGGTTTAAGAGTCGTATAGACAAGGGATATGTTTGAGTAGAGAGAAAAAACTCATTAATGAATACGGTCTTGTATCGTTGGAAAAAGATAGGATTCGAAGATCTGGCTGAAATGAGGAAAACCTTAAGGTTGAGCTTACCTTTCCGCTATGAATTACGTGCTAATTATGCTTGCCCTAGTACATTTATGTAGGTGATTATTGGACTGGCTACGCGGCTAGCGGAAGCCATCAGGGAAACAACATTTCGCCTCTTTTTATCGTTATTGAAAGGTGTTATCAATCCTCAGCTCTCGTTATTAAATGAACGAGGTCATCAGGAAATCGTATAGGTCAAATTATTGGTACCTTCACGGTGCCTCGAGTATCTGACCTCTGAAAAGAGATTTTTTGCGCCTGAGGCGTATTTTCATCGTAGGAAAACTTTCGGGGATTAGTGAAGCCCAGGAAAAACTACTTTTGTAATTCCAGTGGCCTTGCCAGGAAACGTTATTTACTTCTACAAACACATAGTAGCATAGCCAGATAAATCAATGTCGCGCTGAGTTCTTCATAGCTTAAATTTGTGAAAGCAATCTTACGATAAAAGGGGAATCGAAACCAATTCTAAGATCGGGGTAGTGGAACATTTTGGGGAAATTTTATTTCTAATCCGTATAGATGTCACGTGAAGGAATTATTTCAGTACGTCAAATGCTTTAGTAGAATGCACAAAAAGCCTTTACGCTTTGCATCAAAACCCCTGCTTAGACACCAATTCGGAAATTGGAAGCGTTGATTGGACTGATAATCAACATGTGCGAACCATTACCCTGTACAGTCAGCTCACTTTTTTTGTCCGTTAGGATATTTTGGTTACATTGGTCATTTATTGTGAAAAAATTCTTTTTTAGTCAAGTTTTTAGATATTATTAATAGTGTCATAAGTGTATTCGTAGGCTGAGTCAGTTAGTTGACGGCGAATGGTGCGTGGAATGATGATATGATTGGCATGAGTACCATCTCTCCTGATATTGAAAGTATTAGCATTGCTAGCATCTTGATTATTGTGCCATAAATACATGCCTCCGTTACCATCTATGTGTATTAAATATCTCGGATTGATTTCTTATTAATCCTTAAAAATTTGAAGACTTTTTGCTAAGCCTTGATAATTGGATGAATGGTGGTCGTGCAACTCTCATGTGTATCCTCAGCACACTTTAATACTTTGGTTCTTGAGACAATGAGAAATATGGCATAGCGAATGCTATGAAAAATTCACCTCCTGAAGGACACCGCTGGATTGGCTTGCATGGCCAACTTTGGGATAGTAAATGAAGAGAGACTTCTTTCTTTTTCTTCAAAATACGCGTTGCTAATTTACTCGGAATAGCGTGAAATTTCACACGTAGCATTCTTACTGTTAAACTTACAAATAAAAAATATCCAGAGAATTACTTAAGGTGTGGTCGGTACCCTTCTGTTCTTTTTTATGTAATGGTGTAGAATTTATATTAATGTCCATAGACTGTATAATATGTATATTCTACACAAGGCCTCTTTCTCAGAGGCCCATCTTTCTTCCGTAGTTTGTGAGTGTGTCGCATTAAAGGAGATTCCTCTGATTAGTTTCCAAAGTTGCTTCAGCGGGTCCACAACACTCTCCCGTCCTCCTCCTCTTCTTCTTCCAATTAACTCTGCGCAAACTTTGCGCGTGTGACGTTCTCCTTTCGCGCTATCGGTCGACTGTAATTGGATCGCTGTGTCTGAAACCAAGTGTGCCGAAGGGAGAAGCGGTTTCTCCTGGATCTTCCCCTATCCCTTTCCCCACCGACCTGAAGGGGAAATCGGAGTTGGGGGGCACCTTGATGCCTTCATAATCGAACCAAAGCCCAGGGAATCAGGGGACTATCTACGGCTAGTCAATTGGCTGCCGTGTTTGGTCGCTTTCATATCCCTTCCCGTCCCTTTCAACTTAGGTTATGACCTTAGAGCTGAGGATGTTTTCAAGGGGTCTTCAAAGTTTTTGCTCTTCTTTTTCTTCCATCTCTTTAGCAGGTTATTCTTTCTAAAATTTTAATTAATTTACCATCTAAAAGTTTCCAGAATATAGAAAATCGGCCTCGGCGGCGACGGGGTAAAGTCCTCGCCTGCCAAACTTAAGGTCGCTGGTTCGAGACCTGTCGTGGTAGGCTGCCCCTATCCAGAGTATGGGTGTCTATGATCGTCCTTCCTAGTAGTTCGTTAAACTTCCCCGATTTAAAGGCCTTAAATGCTTTGTTTTCGGGGCGTTGAAGAGAAATGAATAAAAATAATTAAGTCCAGAAAATTTCTTTTCAGGTTTCCAGGAAAGTTTATTTTATTTTATGTCAATACGGCAGCTTTAAAATGGTACACTAAGATATCGTTCTGCCCAATTGATTTTATTTCATAACTCTGCCACACGTTTTTCTATTGGCTTTCATCATCAGTAGACCTGATGATGATTGGAATCCAATTGAACACGTTTAGTAGAGTTGTGAAATAAAATAATTGGGCAGTGCGATATCTTTGTGTACCATTTAAAAATGCTGTTCTACGATATCTCATCGGAAAAAAGTTTAAGGTAGTTCTTGTTGGAAGTTTATTTTTAAACAATGCCAAAGGAGCATAAGATTAATGCATTTATTATCACTAATGAAATGAGGTTTGTCTTCCTTCGATTTGTCGTTGAAAGTCTCCCCATCTTTCCTTTGATGTGAAGTTATCTGTAAACAAATTTTCTTTTTCATATGTATTTAAGTATATGGAAAATATTTCCATTTCCTTGCCTAAAATTCAATCATGGATACATTCAAACTTTATTTACGTACCGGCCTTTTGTATTAAATAAGTGGCATTGTATAATTATTATTATTAATATAAATGTCATAATATTAGTACAAATGCTCATTAAAACGTCCTGAAGTCTATGAAGATGGTATTTTCTGTGATTGCTACTCTCTATTTCAGGGTAAATACGTTAACAATGGAAATGAACGGTATTGTTCCTTTTTTATGGTTTTTAAAATTTTTATTTTCACAGGATTGAGGTTGATTCATTTTAAATACTTTAAAACTTGTTGGTTTATTAGTCAAATACTTTCACTGCTGACAAATACCCCACTGAATCAAAATCCTATCTTTCACCATGTAAACCCCCCAAAATATCATTGACTTTCAAGGTGGCCGAAGGAAAGGAATTTCCCCCTGTATATCTTGGGCTCGGACTGGTGTGAATTCTGCCCTCACCTCTCTTAACCAACCTTCGAGTGACAGCACAGTTATCTTTCTTCTGATAAATTATTTGACGATGAATGTAACTGGTACAAATAGTTTAGCTGTGCGCTTAGCCGTGTAATGATCGATAATTTCGCCACAAAAAAACTTTCAGAAAAGATGAAATTTTCGGTATCTATCATCGCGGCACCTTGGAAATACTTGATTGTAGATACATCTGGTCCCTGTGAGTGACTTGAATATTTTTTAAGCGATTTCTGAACTTTTCTCCTTGTACAAGCGTAGCATAATGCATAGTTGATGAGTTTATGGAGTAAAATATTTTTAGCTCCTAAGAAAATGCTATTTTGGATTCTCTGCTTCAATATGTTACCTCTCTTCCTCTTTTAATATTAAGTTCAAATCTTCAATACAGCAGTTTTACTCTTCCTTCAATGTGGCATTTCAATTTTATTGATCGTAATACAATGGGAGACACGTTGTTTCTTTGTCCAAAAAAAAATGAAAGTCCATCATAATGTTCTTGTCATTTCTCAGATGCATCCGAGAAAAAATTCCCCAGTCGCAGGCGGCAACCCGACGCGGCCTACGATGAATTGACCGAAGGCCCTCATGTCAGCCATTTGTTTGCGCGATTGTGGGTGATGAATGCTGGGAATTATTCATTCTGACACGATGTGATCGTCAAAATGGAAATGGCGATTCCCTTTCTGTACGATGATGAACATATCCACTTCTTTTTACAAGCTTAGAAATTTCACGGACTGATTTTGGATTAGATACTCATCTAGGTAAGAAAAGTTTACTCTTTCCACCTTAAATATAAGATTTTATGGTTGTGTAGGCAATAATCAGAAATAAACATTAAATAGTTGTATTGTATCCATTAACTAGAAATAGTGGCCTTGTTGGATCCCATTCGGTCCAATCATAAAATCTGTCTGCAAGTCATGAATATCGCGAATGACCATAATTATTATTACAGTTGGAGTGTAATCTACTATCCAATTTGATGTAATAGCCTCATTGATGTTGCAGTCCTGGAAAATTCAGAATTATTTTTACCGCTTATAGAAGAAAATCGCGGAAGAAACTTTTGCCACCGATTTCAACTAAATTTTATTTTCGAATGCGGCAATGAGGGTAGGGTATTGTGGCCTTGATTCGAGTTGCAAACTGAAATCATGTAGACTCTACTGCAATATTTTATTTCGAAAAAATTGTTTCGAATATTTTCACGTTTGCTTGGCCATTAATTCAATTCGAAATGAAAACCAATTCCAATTATCATATTTATCTGTAAATTTATGGAAGACATCAGACGAAACGTTCTCAGAAAAGGAGATCTCTGCTTGGATTTACGAAGAGAATATCTGCAACTTTCAGTGTCTTCTTTTGCGTTGATGGATTATTTCTCTGTTCTTAGGGATTTGAACTCACATATGAATGAAAATGTGAATTATTGAGAACTGGATCACCTGTAATAAATTGGTCCAGCTTCAAAGCTTACGAAATCAATAGAACGAAATGCTCAATGCAAAAATTCATCAATCCTTGCATGTATTTTCTATTCACAATTAAAACCACTGTCGTACAAGTATTTCATTGAAAGAAAGTTTACTCTCGATCGTGTTTGGTCGTTGAGTCGATACAGTTATCGAATCAGTTATGTCTATTTTTTTCTTTCCGATAGCGAGTTTAACGAAGCCCTCAGAAGAAGAAGTTTGCGGTTGCCCGCGGTGACCTGATTTAGGAGACCAACATTTTTGGTTTGACTTTATGCTTGAAATACAGTTATTCAGTTACTCTAATCTGTTGGGTCTTCAGAAAGATTTTAGGTTGCCGTCAGTAAGCAGACGCAACCTTCACAACCGCTACCCACTCGTCAATTTTCATCAATTTTGTGAATTTTGTCGAGGGACGCTTCTGATCAATGTGGCGTAAAATTCTGACTGCCTTGGAGTTTTTGTTGGCTGAGTGAAAGTTACCGGTCTGTTTTCAGGCATATTTTTCTATTGCTGTCATCAAAATGTGTATGGCGCTGTCCATATTAAAGGGTAGAAACTTTCATGCCAAGAGGCTAAACGCGCTTTCGTAGACTAAGAACTTTAATGTGGTTTCGATGATTATTTTTTCGTCTCTTTTTTCCGGTGAATGGCGTTTATAATGTTCTTTTGGAAACAATTCTGACATGGCAGAATAGACGAGTGATAAGAACGGTATTCTAGAATCTTCAATTCACTTTCGGACCTGCGAAGTGAGCACTGACGTGTGAAAGTGAGCACTGGCGTGTGTGAGTGTGAAATTCTTTCATCGTGAAATTGCTATTCTCGCTAGGCGTAAGAATGTGGTTTATGCTCTCGTTGACTCCTGATTTATTTCGAGTATATTTACCTTTGAATTCATCTTTTGGTGACAAATGACATTATTTCTTATCTTTTTTTTTTTTTAGATATGTAGATTTTCTTAATCAAGCTGTTAAATTGTCTTGTAATCATTTGCATTTGATGGAAGAGGGCGTACTACCCGTACATATGATCGAGCTTGTACTTAAGTGATGTTCTCATAGAAAGGACATGAATGTCGTGGTATAACGAGCGGTGAATGCCGATTAAATTCTAGTCCTTTTAAGCACTCTTTAATTCGCTAGTTGTGTATTAAGTGGAAGTAGAGTAAGTGATCCTCCACATAAATACATATTTATTTTTAAGTCAGTGACGTGGAGCTGTTGTGAAATGTATATTGTTTTTAATTCACAGTCACTATGTGCAAATTTATTGGATTTAAGAATTCCATGGCCCTTTTACTTAAATTTGGGAAGCATATTTGGCACTGAAGAATTTCTAGAATTTTAAGAATTTCATCTGCGTTCACCTAATATATTAAAGCTTCCTTGCTCGATGGTGATAACACATATTTCAGATATGCCGCGTCATCTCCTGAGTTACCCCTGATTTTTTCTGGGCCATATAGGGAATGCTGATTCATTAGAAGGAAATTATAGTAACTTTTATTAAATAAGACTTAATGGCATTATTTTTCCTCAAAAAGTGATCGAAAGGGTCTCATTATTGTTATATGAAACGAAGGCTTTTGCACCTTACCGGACTATTGATATATTATTCTACTTAAATGCATTCTTAAAATGCTTTTTAAACCATTATTCACTATAAATTGCCGTAACTGGGGGATGCACGTTCTCATGATGGCTAGGGACAAATTATTGTGTTTGTAGATGTAATTAGGTCAATGCTTATTCGGATGGGAAATATTTCTCAGCCTTTAATGAAATTTGCCCTTTTAAGTGACTCAGTGTTTAATAATTGAAGCCATACCATGACTTCCTCCTCTCGACGTAATTCAGTCTGTGTATTATGAATAAATTTTTATGTTAATTCCACGCATGAATGTAAACCTTTCACAATTATAGCTTTCATAGATAATACCACTCTTCACTTTTTAATATCGTGCAGGGTAAAAATGTATAGTTACTATATAGTTAATTTTCTTTGCTCTTTAATTTTAGCATCGTTTGCTTATTTTACGATGACTTGCATACGGTCGGTGCCTCCATAAAAAATTATATATTATTACTATCCAGCTGTAGCATATTTCTTGTATGAATTACCGTATTAGATCATAAGGTTCATTCTAATTGAAATTTCAACTAAAATATGGCCTATTAAGTAACTTCAATAACAATGATTCCTGTATTTTTCCTTTTTTTCGGTCGGTCGAGAAAATTGCGATAGAGTTTTTGTGGAAAATTGGAGATATATAATTTCAAGCCGTTTTGTAATGGATAGTTATAATATAAGCAATAAAATTTTCAATAAATGTTTGGAATACGCACGAATTGGAACCGGAGGTTGGTAAGATTTTCAAGCCATTGGACCAAACGAGGCTAAAGTTGACGAAAATACGTATCGTTAAGTAAAATCTGATGCTTTCTGGCGAATATATTCGAAAAACGCTATTCGGGCTTCCAGCCGGGTGGTCTCCCTCCATTCTGCCTAAAAAAAAGAAAATTTCTTGATAATTTAGACAATTTTGGATGAGATCACCCGGCTGGAAGACCGAATAGCTTTTTTCGAATATTTATTGTTAGTTAAATATTAGTTTTTTTTCTTATGTAGAGTGCGTGGTAAATTTTAGCTACGCACTATCCCAAGGTTCTTAGTGAAATCTATATTTCTTGTAAAGAATCATCATACCTGCAAGATGCTACACTTTTAGAAATAATGGCATCCATGTTTATTGCATAGGGAAAGTGATAAGGTATGAAAATAATTACATATCAGCAATTTGGCACGCGTGCCGCGGCCTCCCAACCCCTGATTCAAGGTATTTATCGTTTTGAAAGAGGATATAAAATTGTGGATTGCGATGAATATATCCTTGGCGAAGGAGGAAAAATATATTTCGAATCGCAACTTCAGTGCCTCAGCAAAACGGAAAGAAATTGTCGAGTGGGACAGCCTAAACCCCAGGAGTCCTTGTTAGAGGGGACGGTTTCCCTAGGGGACAGCGGCATTACGGGAGCTGTCGGCTCATGAACGACGCTTCACGGCAGCGAGGGACTTGCACCTTCGCCCCCTTCCTTTGAAATTCCCTCGCCGCCGCTTTGCATTCACTCGCATTTCCTCTGCTCAAAGGGAAAACATATCTGTCAAGCCTATCCCGCTCCAGTGTTCCTCATTTCGTGGACAACTTATTACGTTGACCTCACAGTTTCCCCCTCTGTTATTAAGCTGAACTCTTGAAGCCTGAGGTTGACCCTCCTGGAGAAGATCGTATTCAAGCTCATTTAATATTTCTTGTGGATGAATATGTTGCTCCTAGTCGTATCTGCTTTATACGAAAGTGCCATTAACAATTGTGGTGTTCAAGTACACATTATTTGTATTTTTTAAGCGTGAATACTATTATTTATTCGCCTTTTTCATCTCTTAAAAAGCAAATGTCGAACCTTTTATGCTGCTGTGTTCCTCATTTCCTTAGCAACTTATGAGGTTGGCCTCACAGCTGTTCCCTTTGTCAGTTAATTGGCGTCTTGAAGCTCAAGGTTGACTTGCACAATTTTAGAACTTCCTTGCTCATTCAATTTTCCGGTGAATATATACGTTTACTTTTCGTCTTTCACCTTCTACAAAGCAAGTCTCTTCTTAAGGGGCCTATTGGAGGATCTCAATTGAAGCCTTAAAGGGACCACTGTGTTGATTTTTCGCCTTAACGTAGGCCTTTCCGTTGAGTAAACTATTGAGGCTGTAAACTATTCTAAATGTGTGCTCGTTTGATAACTTGAAAACCATCGATACGATATTCAAATTTAGCCCTTTCCCCCTCCTACCGCGTCAGAATTTAGCGTTAAATAGGTTTATATAGGTGATACGATGATGGTTGTTTGCTTCATGAATATTTAAATAATAGGTAGGTGCCTGACTGATTAATGCAGCTGTGTCTCTGCGTCATATTTTTCTAATTTCTTTAAGATTGGAAATTTAACCCTGTTTGTGTTTTACCATTGCCCATGAAGATTAGTGACCGCATGCCTGAAGTCCTTCACATAAGAGAATTATAATATAGCAACCGAGGTACGAGTGGGGTGAGTTATTACGATGACTACCTATACCTAACTAGCTGACCCGGCGAACTTCGTACCGCCTAACATTCAATGAACTTAAGAACAATAGTTTAGTTGCACCATTTATAAATAAAGAGCGGCTGTATCGTTTTAATCATATTTGATTTATTATATATTAAATGAGCTAATATTGATGAAATAAAAATTATACGCATTCAGTTGTTGGCTATTTATATTATTAACCGTAAAAAAATGTTTTTAGGTCTAAGTCCGTAGCGTAAACTTGGGTCGTTCACGGGGCAGGTTAACGCAACGCTAGACCGACGCTTGACTGATGCTCAAAATAGTGTAAGAAAAGCCCCTATGAAGCAGCATTCGTATCAAATGACTTTAGGCGCGCCAGTTATAGTATCTCTTTTTGGAAAAAATGCACTGCGTAAACGTGCTGCATGCGTAAACGCACCACGGTGTGCCCTACACATTCGGGTTTAATGTCTTGCGTCAAGCGCCTTCTGATAAACAACAGTTTTTGTTTTGTTATCAGGGGGTCTATTCTCTAACTCGAAGCGCGGTAGCTTTCTGGTGGTGAGATGCTTAATTAAGCTACTTGCTCCCACTTGTATTCTCTAACGCTGAAGCTCCGGCGAAGGAGCTTGCAGAAGCTACCGGTAGCTTATTAGGCTCCAATCCTTATTCTTTATGAGCTGTGAAGCTACTTCCGTAGCTTCAAACTAGCTACCACGGTAGCTTCGCGAAGCGCGCCCTCGGGACCCCGCGCTTCAGCTAGCTACCATCAAAATACATAGGGAATTCCCATAGGGCCATGGGAATTCCTATGAACCGCCGTGAACCAAGTGGCGCGTGTCGCTAATCTTTTGTTCTATCCCATCAGTCTTTCTTGGCACGGCTAGCGATTGAGTGGTAAACAAGAAAAGTGTTGACTATTATTGTTGTTTTGCGTAATTATTTTCTTTAATGAGGTCGGGAATGCTGCGTAAATTATTTGAAGCCTTTAATTATTGTATTCTTAACAAAATAGTGGGCATGAGTGACAAATTTCGTGACTAAACATGTATGTTTCGGAGTGAACTATCGATCGCGTTAACGAGTTGATTTAATTATTTGGAGAAGAGAAATGTTGCTTCCAATCATTTTATTTCACGTGAAATCTTATTTTGCATGAAGTCATTACTAGTGAGAAGAAAAACCCCGAAAACAATGATTATTATTGATGTTGCGAGAGACTGTGTTGTAGTGACAGTACAAATTGATGCTTTGAAATCATTACCAATGCTAATGTATCCACTGCACAGAGATGGATGTCTTATTTTTGCAAGTGTTTATACATTTATGATTAACTTTACCGTGGATTATCAGCAACGATCTTTAAAGTGATCACCGATCTTTTTATTGAAGTGATTAGTGTTACATAGATGCAGACCGTAGAGAGGTGGATATTATTGTGTTATAATGCAATGTAAGGTGTTTCATGATAGTTATTAATAATTTTTTTGCTATTCCAATGAATAAATGTGTTCATGATATCATTCTGCTTTCATTTGTGTCTTTGGCCGTATATACGTATTTAATTTCAGTGCCGGTAGTTAAGTAGGTGTATTTGTTTTGAATTTTGAGAAAGTGAAGCCATGGATATTCCAGAAGCCCACGGAGGAAGTCATCACAAAAACAATAATATAATATGACTTCAATAATGAGAGAAGGAACTACGTTTAATAGGTTGTTTTTTCATAATGACGGTCAAGTTCTAATGAATCACCCTTGCTTGCAATAGTGCAAGGTTGGCGGTTGGCATATAATACTGATTCATAAAACCATTTAAATATTAATTTAGCCGTCGTGAGAATGGCACGACAGTAGAGTTTTGTGTAAATATCGTTTGAAGCATATTGTGAGCCTAAAATGATTGCTTAGGCCAAGCTGAGTGAAATGACGAAACTTTCAAACATAATTTTCTCCACCTTCCCATTAACTTTGTTGAAGATATTCCCGAAATAATATACTTATCGTATGCACATGTTATTGCGATATTCTCTCGCAGTGCAAGAAGGAACAATCTCTGCACAGAAACAGTTGGTCATAAAATTTTTTGCATCAATTAACATGCAAAAGCATAAGGAGCGATGAGTGAAAAGTTCTCGGGAATAAGAACGAAAACGTCATAGCATTGGTTTAATGTGTTGGTAGTTTACTAACATTTTCTCTTTATTATATTTACTG
The DNA here is from genome assembly GCF_921293095.1 of Ischnura elegans. Classification (NCBI taxonomy): domain Eukaryota; kingdom Metazoa; phylum Arthropoda; class Insecta; order Odonata; family Coenagrionidae; genus Ischnura; species Ischnura elegans. The sequence goes on along the minus strand of NC_060254.1, from coordinate 84,944,500 downwards.
GCTTTATTACATGGCCTACATGATTATCAATCGTGACATAAACTGCTGCATCGATCGAAACTATTGAATTGATATAAAAGCCGCTTAGCCAAATATAATTATTTCTACGTATTTCTATTATTTTGAAAGCTAAAGGCACTCAGCATTTCGTAATTTACAAAGCACATTAATTTCAACTAGAAGAAAAAGTCAGCCGAGAACGACTACATTATGATTTTCCCGCAGGTTACGAAATGAAACAAGCGATTTCATTGGTTCTAAAAGTAAAAACTGAGTTCGCACGAAATATTTCTCATACCCCATATCCGGTCTGAGAAAGCTACCAGAAATTCTCGGTATGAATTAGCTACTCCCAGTTAGGGAATAGGGTTGGTAGCCAATTCTGGTAGCTAGTTCGAAGCTACCACGACGGGAGCTTCGAGTTAGAGAATAGACCCCCAGGCGCAAGATAAAGCGAATGAAGCTAAATAAAAATAGCGAAGCGTAGCAGGGACGCGGCGAGGGGGGTTTTTGGGGGTTAAAACCCCCCCAAAACCTCAGAGAATGTTTTTATAAAACATTTGGTTATTAATATTAGGGGGACGGATGAGTCACAAAATATTTAACTGTTCACACAGCCGCAAAACCTACCATTTTGAACCTTTTATCCTAAAAAATGTCTGGGGCGGGCCCCCACACCTCTCGCTTACCTTGGCGAGTTTTCTATACCCTGCAGACCCGCCAGTATTAGCAGCGCCTATCCTTAATTCCTAGCTGCGCCCTTGAAGCGAAGGAAGAAATACAGCGGATGGTTTACCGACTCGTAAACATACCACATATTGTTTACCATGAGAAAATCATGTGTTTTCACTGACACACGAGAACATACATCACAAAAACTGAAAGACTGACCATGCGATTTGTTAATCGTTATCACGAATGCAACACGAATTGGAAATTGAATACGTTTAAACTCAAAAGGGCATATAAGTTGGGATCATGGAATCTTCGGATTGAGAACTTCCTCATCTTTGAATTTTCCTTTGAGTATAGTGGCGTGAATCACTTTCATTATCAGTTTTTTTTAATAACCAAACACGTTCCGTTGGATAGTTTAGGTTGGTTTAGGTTTCGAAAGATCATGAACACAGAGCCGTGGTAAGCCAGGTGCGTCCAAGGACTTTAACTATTCAGATAGATAGTTGGTGACTTCGTCTTCGTTTATTACTATGTTAAAAGATTTGAATTCATGCAGAGTACACGGACAATCGGACATTACTGATAATCAACAATTGCTTGGAGATTTGTTTACACACACGGTAGTTAACTGTTTGTTGACAACTCAATTCGAGCTCTTTACCTCTAATTCAATTATTTTTATACTATTTTAATATTACTTCAATATTTTTAACATGTTTGAACATTTAATTTTTTTAAATATTGTTAAAAAGATCAGTCAATACATTAGTAAAAACGAAAAAAATCTTATTTTTTTGACCGTCTTAACAATCAACTCCTAAAAACATATCTCTAAGATAAAGTTGAATTTTTTTGTCGACTTTTCCAATTTTTTAATGCCCTATATGTTATCCGGGGCTGAGACGAATCCAAAGAGCCTAATGTCACTAAAATCGGTGCAGCCGTTCTCGAGTTATAAGTGGTCTAACTAACACGATTTTCGACTTTCTTTTATATATATAAAGATTTAGTTTTAGGTACTCATAATTTTCATCGAAATTTTGTTTGGTCGCACGTCATGAAGAAACATTAGCATATGACTATGACGTCTTTTAAAATTCACTAAATTCTCGAAAACAGTGTAGAATTATTCCCCAGCAACTTACAAGGAAGCAATTATTTACGGCACCACGCTCAGTGTTTGATAAAAATAAGCATATCAAGCTTTTGTAACCAGGATCATTAACACGCTATATCTAGAATTTACTCGATGAGCAAATGAATCTTTAAAACTATTTGTCGCCGGCAGTTTTAATTCCTTGCGACTGAGCTGCCCTACTTTTGGCCGACCTTCCTTCTGCCACACGGTTGTCCCGTGGAATTTCCATTGTCTTTCATTTAATGAGCTTTTCGAGGAATTTCTTTGACATTCATCAGGCTGGAAAAATTAGCACATCCATTAAACCCACCCATTGCTTAACAAAGGCCAGTGTAAGAGCCGTAATACTTTTACTAGTTACAATTTTAAGGACGGGAAACCCTAGTTTTCTCACAAGGTTTAGTTCTACTTTAAAAACATCTCAGTGGTCTTCATAGTTGAAGCCTGCTTCTTTCTATCTGCATGTTTCTGTCACAGGCTTTTAAATAATTTCGTCATTCAGTACCATTTCTTCACATTCTCCTTACTATAACTTGTAAAATTGTTCCACCTTCACCAATCACATTTGTCTTGTGTTTATTTTGGTTTGTCTCTCCTCCAGCACTATGTTCCGCATTAATATCATAAGTTCCTGCAGCTGACTTTAATCCTCATATTTTAAGTTTCAGCTTGATAATCTTGTTTCTTCTCTCCATGGACCGCGTTTCAAAAACATGCGATGTAAAATTACTTACATCCCAGCCTTTTCTGTGGTCAGACGTCATTAGTTTTCTAATTGCGTCCTAATGATGACAAATGAGCGTTGAAACACGTCCAGTAGTGAAGAGCAGATAGCTCCGTGAAAAGTTCATCACAAAAGCATCTACTAATAATTATTTAACTGTGTTGATGTCCAAATATTTATCTTTTGATGCAGCGGGATTCAACGATTCGGCGTCATCAGTATTTTTAGAATGATTCCTTCGAATTGAAGGACACATTTTTGATAATTACATCTGTATTATCATTTAATATATTCTTTGCTATTCATTTATAGCCTCCTCCTAAACAAACCTCATTTTTTGCTATCACATTCCTCTTGCATGCCTCTCTGCCGCTTCGGTCGATTTCGTTTGACAAACTTCTATAACTCAAGTAGGTGGAGTGCATCCTTTATTGAGTGCGAGGGCTCTCCGATGATTTTAAAGTTCCTTAATGTGGGATTTTTTATTATATTTAAATAAGCACTTGCAATTTTCCACCATTATAAAAATATATTTCCGATCTAAGATTCGATATTAATACATCACCTTCAGGTACAAAATAGTGAGTAGTGCATTCAATTTATCCAATTTTAAATGCAGTGGGGCAAAGTAAGGGGTGAGAGGAGTGGGAGGAGATGGAACAACTTGAAGAATAAAGTGAGAATTCCGTTCCACACGTGTATATTTAAAATTGTACAAATTGAATGCACTACGCACAATTTTGCACATTGACGATGGTGTATATGGTAGCATCTAAGCCTAGTTCGGAAATAAATTTTATGATCGCGGACAATTGCAAGTGTTTACTTTGCGGCACAATATCCTCCACAACACGCAGTAGAGAAAATCGGGAATGTTCCAAGAACTTCCAGCGCGGCGCTCGCATTCGCCGTTACTATATAAACAAGCGAGCTTGGCCAACAATTATTCAGCCAGTTGAGTCTGTACTGCGAAGTGAGAATAAACGCTTCACAGTAGTAAAGACACAAGTGTGTTATTTAGCTTACAAAAGTATTATTTAGCGTAGTAAATCGCTGCAACTTCAATATGGAAAAATTCCACTCCATTACTCTTGGATCTTTTCGGATTTCATTCTTTTTATTAGTTTTCTCGTCTACCATGGCCGTAGTATTATTGAAGGAGCTATGGACGTGGATATTGTTTTAACCCCTCTCGTCGTGTGGATCTGGGAGCGTCACGCTGTTGATTAATGGACCTCTTGATGGGGCGCGTATCGAAGGGGCGGTGGACGCCGCTGGGGCCTTGTCTGACGACCGGGTCGGAAATGAGTTGGAGTGATTGAAAGGGTTGCAGGGGATTCGTGTCGGCGGCAAGGGGTTGGGGAAATGCGTCCACGTGCCGACTAGCCATTTAGGTTGGTCGGCCGTGGTGTTTGATTGAAGGCGGGCGTATGGGCACTCTCTCCGCTTGGGTCCGAATCTAAACCGACTCCGTCACAGTGGGTTTGGGTTATCGGGGAAAACGGGAAGGGGTGCGGAGTGGAATTTTGCTGGTCCAGTTAAGGGGACAGGGACGAGTTGCGATCGTGATGAAGGGAAACTCATCGCTGTCTTACACACACTGCAGGAGCCCGGAGAGTTGCGAGGAAAGTGAAATCCCGGGGAGAAAATGGAATAGAATGGATTCTTGTTATGCTCTGGGAGTCTCCCTCGGACCAAAATTCAATTTACAATAATTAGTTCACCAAAAAGATAATTAGGTACATGGAAATAAAACAGAAATATCTGTTGATTCAGAATAAAAAATAGGGCTTAGAGTTGATACAAAGCAAAAGGAGGGCTCTGGACATCACCCTTGGAGAAAAATACAATTTACGATAATTGGCTCAGCAAAACGTTCAGTAGTTACATGAAGAATAAATTAGAAGTAACTTTTGATACAAAATAAAAGTTGGTATTACAGTAAAGAAATTGATGTATCAGTATGATACGAAAATAATAACAGGATAACAAATAAAGAAGGCTTTAAATTCTACGGCATTCGAAATATGTAGGCTGTGATTTATTTAGACGAGAAAGTTTAATTTTGCTCTGAATTAAGAAGAGGCATGCATACTTCATATTTGACTGCGTTATTGGAGCCCCTCTGCTTTAAAGGGATTCCAGGAGAGGTGGTGAAGATGTAGAGGGCTTCGTCATTTTTTACCCTATGCGATATTTTACATGAAATGCATCTAAAGGAATGAACTCATTTGCAGGAAATGGCACATAGAATCGCGATGCCTTCCGACATCGCAGTGTTATCCTGACAGGCTGGGTCTATACGTCAACGGACTTTTTAAATCTTCGTCCTCAGAAAAAGGTTCGATTTAGGAAAGATTTAAAGGAGAGGGTTTCCGCCGTGATGGGCACGGCGACGCCCCAAGGTTGGGATAGAGTTGGGAGGAATAGGATGAAAGAATCTTGCTCCTTCTTTACGGCGGATTTAACAAACGTTAGTTAAACCCGAGAGAAAATTTTTCCAGAGAAATGGAAGGCAATTGTGTTGAATTGTTTGTCGAAAGATTTTTCTCATCATGTACAATGGACTGTTTGGATTTTTTATGGTTTGTGACTTTCCTTAATTTTTATTTTTTCCTCGACCGCACTTTTGATGTATTTTTTCACACATTTTCCAAAAGAATCGCTATTTTCAGGATTTTTTTCCCAAAAATATGTTCGTTGGCAGAAAAGCACCAATGTTTGGCGTATCTCAATCAAGATACGCTTTGTAATCTTTCGACCATTTCTAACTGAGCGACATCAGTTTGTGTGAGATCTTTTCCGTACTGTTAACTGTGACACAACTACAGGTAAATTAAGTTTATTACTTTGGTGCTTGATGACATAATGAATAATCATCAAGCGTTTCATGCAATTCAATCAATTGATGATTTTAAGCGTCAAGAAGCGAGTTTGTATAATTTTAAGATCTACAACTCGGTTGCGCATTTATTTTGGTTTTATCAGGGATTTAGGTCCGTACTTCCACTGTAGAATACATTGTACTGAGTGAATTCATGGCATTTTTCGATGTGTGGTGACCGTTAGTGCCCGTTTATTTTGCAATTCGAACCATGCTACCGGCAACTCTCAATGCTAATCTTTTGGAATTATTTTCGGAGGGTCAAAAGTTAGCTTATCTCTCTCTTCATGACGAAGGTATCTTGGCGGAGAAGTGTTTCCGGAAGAATAGGATGAGGGCCGGAAGAGTCGATGGAACTCACTCTATCTCTTAATCGGGGGACTTCCATGCGTTTCCAGGGCCGGTCGCCGAGAGTTGTCGGCCCGGTTAAGGGGTTGGAGGAGGAATATTGGGTTCTCGGGGGAGGGTATGGTTAGAAGCGGCTATGGAATGGGATTTTATCTCGCCCCGTTGTTGCCTGAGGCGGCTGCCGGGGGTGTGAATTGGATTACGGTATGCCCCGAAGGGAAGGGATGGATCATCGCGTCGGCATGAAAGAACTCTGGGCGCAAATATTTTAATATGAGATCCCCCATTGTTGGTGGACGTGACGGGTTGGTGCTGTGGTGGGAATCGAGAAAAAAACAAGAAGGTTCCCGCTTATGCAGGGTACGAAAGGGATCCATCCTTAATATTATTTTCGTTGTCGCGTGCGATTACCTTTCAATTTCAGGCCCCTATTGACGGCCTCGTTCCAACTCTCATATCTCGCCGGCGTCGATGGCGATAGTTTGTCGGGGATCGGGTTGGTGTGGAGGCTAGAGTGTTGGCTTCCCTCCCGGCGGGCTCGGGTTCAAATCCCGGCAAAGGGCAGAGAATTTTCAGAGACTGCCCGATCCCTGCTTGAATGTTGTGTGGAGGACATTTCAAGCGCAACACTCCGTCCGTCGGATGGGACGTTAAGCCGTGGTCCCCTTGGCGCCTTTCGTTAACAGCAGGCTAACGCCGACGCCGGGTTTCTCTCCACCCTTCCTTTCACACCCTTCCCTCACGGTGCAAATGACCTCAGCTGTTGGTCGCCTCCTCCAAATACCAATACGATGGTTCGTTGCAAAGGGACTGCAAAGAGGAGGCCTTATTCCATCCCATATAAGGCTTATTTCTGTCACTATCACTTCGATCGCATTTTTATCGGTTTTCAAAAATGTCCGGTGACGAGTGCAATGCGATCCACTTTTTTTTCCAAAATTTTGCAGTATTGTCATTGGGAGGAATAGCATCGAAAAGTAATGAATTTTATGTGTTCAGTGTTACCTTCGCCATTAACCGTAGTGGAAGTTATCTTTTTTATTTGAAAATCGTCTCGAATGCGTTAAATGTATGGTTCATTTGATTTATTGGCTCAGGTAAAATTTCTACCGTGCATTCCCTCCTTAAAAGTGGAAATCGATGACTGGTAGCGCCGAGAGTGGCGAGTTTGAAATCTGATTTTAACACGCGCGGAGCGACAACAATGCCGATGGCGGACTTGAAAATCCTCTAATGTAATATTTGTGGTCCCTTGTGTAGCGTAGGAAATAGTCCTTGTGTGTCAAGAGCCGTGTGGCAAGAATGCTAATTTGCTGATATTTGGAGAGAGAGTGAGTGACTGAATCCACTTCCCGTTGTGAATACTCTTTTAGCTGTGTTGCCTGACTTATATGTTAACCAGGGCAAATCAGTCCTTTTGTGTTAGCTTTCACATCAGTCTTATATGAAGTAATTATTTCACTGAGAATTATTTGCGTGAAGTGTGTTTCACCCTTATGATGTTGGACGAGTCGTCCGTTGAAACCTTGGTGATATACAGCGAACTAATCCGGTGGAAATTCAAATAAGCAGGTATTCATATCAGCATTTTGCATTGAATTAAATAAACTTTCTTGATATTGACGCGTAAACGATGACTGAGTTGGAGTTTTTGGAGTGCAAAGCACTTTTCATAGCATTTTTCCAAAAATTTTCACTATCTTCTTATTCAATCTTACTTAATCCTAGTGGAATTAATGTTTCATGTTTGAATTAAATGTGATTGCCCATTTAGTTTCATGAGAGTGTAGTACACGAGGTCCTCGGTATTATCTAATATTGATAGTGTAAACAAAATATGCATGCAAGTGTGTGTAATAAGTTCCAATAGCACTGCTAGTCAGATTTCATACTTCAATACAGAGCGTTTGGGTATTTACAGCCAGTGGCGTAGCCAAGGAGGGGATTCGGGGGGTCCGAACCCCTTCCCCCCGAAATATAAAAGCAAAATTGTTTTCCTTCATAAAAGAAAACAAAATATCGAAAAATCATGAATTTACAAAATATTTCTTCAACAAATGACGTTTTTTCGATTATGAAAGGTGTTAAAATTAGTTAATTTCCCTCTACTTTGTACGCTGTTTTTCAAAAATTTTCCGCACTAGTTTTGGATCTCCCCTCCCCGAACGAAATTCTTAGCTACGTCACTGTTTACAGCAGAAAAATAGTTTCTAAAGTAACCAGAATTATTAATGAACAATAATCAAGGATATGAGCTCACAAACTAAGCAAGTTGAAGTAGACCATATTTTATTTTTTAGTGGAAAAAATGTACGCATTTAAAAAGCATCAAAACAGGCACATCATAAAACTGTTTCGCGGTGTGAAGCGACTTCCAACTTCGTAGAACCGCATGTATTTAACTTTAATTACTTATAACTTCTATTTTGAATTCTAGGAAAAGTTTGGATCATATATCTTCTCCGGAAAGAATTTAAGGGAACAAATTCTGTCGAAGTGTGAAGAAGAGTACTTAAACTCGGTGTACTGGAGCTAAATAAAAAAATCTGAATCCCGTAATGTAAGTCAATCCTTGTCAACAGAATTTATATTTTGTCGAAATCTTATGGTCTAATATTGAGGCTCATTGGTATTTTTACACAGTTTTTTCAATAGCCACTCCAAAAATATCTAAAATTACGTGCATGACTGTTTGGTTAATTTCATTTTGTGTTTTAGAAACGTATTTGTTGTGTCACCATCTGTTGGTACTCCTTGTCTTTCTGTTTGAACCGTCAGTAGCAAGGCTATCGTGAATTGATATTTTTCATAGCAGCTAAAATAAATGACGTAAAGGTCATCTTCTATGCCCTCTTTAATTTTATTGGAAATTCGTTGGAACTAGTGGCCCTTGTACCGTTAATATCTGCGATTGACCCACCGGTACAGTTTCCATGTTGGCGCCTTCGGCGCTTTTATTAAGTGAAGAGATAGCCTTTTTTTTATCATTTTTTGTAATTATCTGCCAGAATGTTAAACAAATTACCACAACTTCTATGAAATACTCAATTTTATAAAGATATATATCGATGAAGTGTAAGATAATCTTCATTCTCACATTGCCTTTTGCTCCCGTCGAATTTATCCAAAGTATCTGGGCTTATTTCGACACCGGGTTAATCCATTTCAAATCACCCAGGCCATGTTGCTCAGCATTTTTAATTGTCCTGATTTTTTTATCATTGGTTTCCTACAAGTAGACAATAACAAAACACCATTCGAAAAAAATTTACAAGCCAAACTTGTTTGGCAGCCATTTTTTAAAATGCGGCTGGGCAAATTTTGACGAAAAATGCGGTTTGCATAAAATTTAATTTCGAAGCTATTTTAAATTATATCAGAATAATTAAAAAAAAACAGTGTGTCCATCATCAAAAGAAATTTTGAAACCATTTTTTAAAATTTTCTATTATAAAATACAGTCAGTTAAAATCTCTTCGTAAAAACTCGGGAAAAATTTGTCAATACTAACTTTTTAACGCCATTAAGTTTTATGAAGGAAACAAGATTTACGAATGAAATGTTATTTCTGAGTTAAATACTTAAAGAACTACTTGCAGTATAAGTTTTAGCACTGAGAATGCACTCATTTCTTCTAGAGCATGTTAAACAATGCCGAAAGCCTTTTAACGTTAATTTTCGCAGGTCAATATCTAAAAAGGGGCTGAATGAAAATATGAGAAAATTTTACAGAATGTTATTTTTACTCATATAAATATCTCACAAAAATATTATCATCGAGACTCTATTACATTTAGAGTAGTGGAGCAGTGAATTTCAATATAAATGCGACTACTTTACATGCTCCTCCAGTGCATAAAAGGGCTCGTGCAGTGCAAGTTAGCACAAAGGGGCTTGATTAGATAAATACCGTTACAATAAGTAATTTTGAAACTATTAAAATTACATTCATAATGAAAATTTATTTAAAAATTAAAATATTTTGCATGGTCTGCATTGTGACCGCCATCTGTTGTAACCTCAACGGACTTACGGGAGTAAGCTGCAGTACAAAATGTTTACAAGAAAAAGTATGGCTTGTAAATTTCTTTCCAAATGGTGTTTTGTGATTGCATACTTGTAGAGAACCAATGATAAAAAAACAGGATAATTAAAAATGTCGAGCAACAAATTTAATTCATGTTGGGTGATTTGAAATGGAATGACCCTACATGCAGACATGAGCCGTTATAGGCAAACTGCATGTTTCATAAATGCTGCAGTGGTGGAAGGTTGATAAACTTCCAAAAATGTATTTCTTCGCTTTTAAGGAGGCATTAGACCTGCTCAAATTTTGTATCCCTCCTCCTCTGAATTGAGTAGGTAGAACCGGGATTGATGAAATTCTCCCATAAGGGGAGATAAGGTTTTGAACCCTTCCTTCATTCGCGCCCTGTTTACTGAGGTTTAAACACGCTGATTTAAATGCAGAGGCTTAAGAAAACATTTAAGGATCTTAGTACGCTAGGCGAGGCTTCCATCAAATTAAAACTGGAGGAGTGAGTGTGATACTGAGTCACTATGCCGCATCATATTCCTGCGGCAGGCCTATTCTCCTCCCGTGGGGCAATGCTGTGATCCATACGAATTTGCATGTCACAGTTCAAGATTGATGTAATCTCCTTATTCATAGCTTGAGCAGCGCCGCAACTGGTTACTTTAAAGGTGCACTTCTCACGATAGTTATGAGGTCCAAGTCTAAGGTTATTTTATGACAGTCTGTTAAAAGCAATTATTATATTATGGTGAAGTAATTGCAAGCGTCAATTGCTTTCAATTACCAGACACATTTGGGAACCCACAACCGAACTAATTCATTATAACCAGTGGTTATAATGAATTAGTTCGGTTTGGGGTTCTATATCTGATTTATTTCTTTTCATAAGTGTAAAGTGACTTATTAACTCGTATAATCACCCACCAAATGAACTTTCCGGGTGAAGCAGACTTGATGATGAACTATTTACGGAGATTTAAATAAAATCAAGCGCACCGCGAATTACGAATAAGATTTGGCTTTCTTATTAGAAATGGAGTTACACATATACATATATAGATGTATATAAATAATGCGTTTCAATTTATCTGCATCTCTTTGAGAGATGATGGCAAAATACTAGATACTCATTAACATACTATGCTTCTTTCAGGGAGTATGTTTAACTATGCTTTATCAAACGGCCTGCTTCTAATTAAGGCTCAACCAGCCTACTGCTCTCAAAAATGTGAATTTGCCTTTCACTCTAAGCCTCGTCCAACTACAGCCACATAGGCCTCTTGAACAGCCGATGAAGAGGTTTATGCGAAACTGTTCAAGTAGATTGTCTGGGGTTTGCATATCGGTAATTGCTGAGGCATGAGTGCTTGAGATAGGGAATGCGCGAAGGATTTATTTATTAGCGGGATGGAAGCTTCCATTTGGAGCTTCAGGTACTCAATTTTGCAGCCGCTGTCGCAGTTCGTAGAGTTAATGCTCCATCCCTGAGTCTCGTATGACGGTGACGCTGCCTGAGCTCTTTGGATTCACGACGCTATAACATAAAAGGGAACGGCTCCTTAGAGGAGTGTAGGGAATTTCAAAGGAAATTCTTATGTGTATTAAAGCATCACTTCCTCTCATTTAAAAAGCACGGGCGCGGTATCATTGGTTATCCGTGTGGAGCACAGTCGTCGGGCAAACCAATAGGCAAGATATCACTGCATGGACATGGAGTTCTTCTATATTATTTCTACTGTATAGATACCTTTTTCTCAACTTATACGCAACCAAACTCTACAAATGAGGTACCAAAATGCACAAAATTTATCAGAGAATATGCGACGGCATATCTTACTTCCTAAATATTGCTATTGCTTCCTAAAAGTGGTTTAAAAAACAATGAAAAAAAAACAATAAAAAAAAACAAAAAAAAACAAAAACCGGTAAATATTCCTGACGTTCACGGCGCACAAACTGATGCATTTGTTCATTTGCAACGATATCTCGCATTCTTTAAATAACTTTTATCAAATTGCGGCTGATTCCACATTCAAGTCTCCTGTTGATACGTAAGTATGAGTCATCATGTGCGTTTCACAGGGGATAGTGTAATTACTTCCAATGTTGTGTTTAAAGAGGTCCTCTGACCTCAATTTGTACATGAACATTCCAATTAAATTTGTACATAAGACCCTGCCTTATTTTTCTACATTTTAAAATTAGAAACGCGCCTATCCCTTTGTGGACCTGCATTGAAAAGAGCGGGGGAAGCCCGCTGGGAGCGGGCGCAGCACGCTCGTATTATTCTTATACCTACAACGGACGGAGTATTGCGCTTGAAATTTCCTCCACACAACATTCAAGCAGGGATCGAGCAGTCTCTGAAAATTCTCTGCCACTGCCGGGATTTGAACCCGAGCCCGCCGGATGGGAAGCCAACACTCTAGCAACCACACCAACCCGATCCCCGTGATGTGGGGACTCGGTATGTCCCCGCGCCGCTAGTTGCGTAGATAGATACCTCGTTTTTTTGCATTGAAGTATTACCATTGTGAAGTGAAGCGGTTTATATTACTTTATTTTACATTTCGTTATAACAATTGAATTATGCGTTCCCAAGACCTGAATGAAGAGTAAACTAAATATGATTTTACGTTAAAAATAACTCACACACGGGTGTATGCCGCGTGTCGTAATGGAGATTGCCACGACGTTTCGCGACCGACTGCTGGTCACTTCTTCAAGGGAATAATGCTGGGATTTGCAGCAAAAACCAATCCCAGCATTATTCCCTTGAAAAAGTGACCAGCAGTCGGTCGCGAAACGTCGGGGCAATCTCCATTACGACTCGCGGCACACACCCGTACGTGAGTTATTTTTAATCATCATGAGCCGCGAAAGCTTCAATCAAGAAAAATGATTTTACGTTTTCACAAAAAAATGCAAGGTTTTTTTTTTCGAAAAATATGAAAAAAATATTCAATATTGAAAATATCAAAACCTAAGATTCTACAACTGTTGAAAAATATTTTAACTTTTAAAAATGCATGGTGGTTTCGAAAAAATATCAGTAATTATTAGGATATTAAATGAATAACTTGGGGACCTTGTATGTCCCGACGGCAGTACTAATATCTCAAAAAACCACCCTAGTAGTCAAGGGTTATGAGGAGACAAATATTTCATTCGAGTAGCCGTGTTTTATCTTTCTTTTCCCGAAAAATTACTCCTTTTTAAAGTTACATTTTAATTTTTAAGTTTTCTGAGGACTTAAAGTCAACCAATGTTAACACTAACCTGTTCCTCACCTGTTTATGGGTTTTGAATTCGAGAAAATAATGAGGCAAAATTGTCGAAATTGGGATATCGTTTTATTTTTTACACGCAGATGTTTTGGAGATGATGGTATGGTTTTAAACGAGTCATATGTCAGTAAAGAAAACTGGACCAGAGAAATGAAACATACTTTTTATCGATATTCGGCGGATGCTCGGACGCATCGAATTGTAGAAAATTTAAGATGCTAATACAAGAAGTACGATACATTTTGACCACTGGGTCTAAAAACCGAGGTAAATTTAACGTAAAAGCTTCTTGAAGGTAAACCTTAACTCATAATAATTCTTAGATTTTAATATTGAAAATATTAAATCTACAACTGTTGAAAACAATTTAAAGAAAACAATAAAAAGAATTTTGATTTTGACAAAATATCGGTAGTTATTAAGAAATTAAATGAATAATTTGGGTATCTGGTTTTGCCCCCACGCCAGTACTAACTTCTCAAAAAACTGCGCCAGTAGTTAAGGGTTAAAGAAAAAAAAATAGGGACGAAGTGTGCAGTACTGTCACGACATCGCCTATCCTCAGCGGATAATTTTATGTCGTGCTATGTTCAGTTTGAATCACACGTTCATTTTTTCCGTCCTCCAGAGTGATTGCTCCATCGATAGCTTTTCAGAGACCAAATTATTATTCGCTCGACCCACCATTTTCTGAATCAAACTGCCATTTCGCCGTCCCTATTTCCATCCCCTTTTCCGTCGCTTTCCGTGTTTAAAACTGTCATTGCATTAAAAGCCATGCATTTTAATCGCTATTTTGTGGCCGCCAGTCCTGATTGGCTGAAGGACGGTGCCAACGATGGATCCAGCGACGGAAAATAGGACGTGACGAGTGACGGAAAAAGGGATGGTAATCGGATCCCTGGAGGCATAGCTGAAAATGATCGCTCGAAGTGTTTCTTTTTTCTACTGTCATTATATCGATCGAAAGGGATAAAAAAATAATTTTGTGATTCAGACTTCATTGTTATAGTGACGTGTGCTCCTACTAATTAGTCGGAAATTCATTCTATAGGAGACTAATTTTTGCCTTACAATATCTCTTTAAAACACATTAGCCACGTCAGTGGAGAGAGAGGGTCGGCAAATTTTTTCGTTATAATTTCATCCACTTGAGATCAAGTTTTCATGAAATACTTGGTATGATTTATGCCTGTGATTAATATTTGCTTGAAAATAATGTCAGTTTACGATGGGGAGCTCTATTAGAGTCAGAATTTTGGATTGGAAGGTAATGAATAATAAATACCTTTTCATAACTCATGTATATTAGGCATTTAAAGAAGTATATTTATGACATTGAATATTTCTCGTGTGTCACACCGGATAAGATACTCCAAATCCCCTTTCAACGCTTCGATGTGCAACTCGCCCACCGTTCTCAGGGATTCAGGAATGCAAAATCAATTTGGATTGCTGAATCCCGGAGGAGAAATCTTCACCGACACTGTTCGCCGGGTAAATATCAGACATCACTATTATTAGGGAGACGATATCTATTTCTATTATTAGAAAGAATTATTTCAGGCACTTTGTAATAAATCTGCAATGAATACTCAGGCCCTATGGAGACAAATGTTGTCGCATCGGAATGCCATTTTAATTCTTTACAGCTTATCATTGCTGAGATGGCCTATTCTCATCGGTGTACTATTGACAATTACGAAGCTGTATATCTCTTTAATTTGAGGAATGTTTTAAATGCGAATTTATAAAGTTATTGTAATGCTTGTATCTTGCATCTAACAGAATAAGTGCACGCAAAGGAACGACTTTGATCGCATATTCTTGGAAACTTGAGCGTTCGTGTGACTTGACAATGAATGTGACTTTCTCAAACAGCGCCACAAACTTCTTGGAAGAAACCAGCTGTCCAAATTCACTTGCTCAGATTGGACTGTTTTGGCAAGTGCCTTCTCGTGATTAATGCTGTTTACGCTAAGAGCATAGCAACGTTCTAATTTGTTGATTGATTAAACAAAATCTCTAGCGTCATCAATCAAATGTGTTGCGAGAAATAAGAAGGAATTAGGGGAACATTGCTTGCGTAGGAGGGATTATTTGAAAAATAAATTGTGAAAATTGGCATGTTCCAATCAATTATTTTTCAAAATGAAACCAATTTTAGTCTTACATTGACGTGGAATCAATCAAATCTTTCTCTTTAGCCTTCTGGATGAAATTTCATTTTTCATTTTGATAATTATCTCCATTTTGATAAATATCTCCTTAGTTATATATAAGTAGGTAATGATAACGTAATAATAATAAGGCTATGCATCACCCACAATTTATCTAAAACTGTCATTATATTAGTTTATTATTTATCGAATAACATTATTAAATCAATCTAATAATGTTGCAAATCAGTATATCTGTATAATAGATCCGAAAAAGTATGAATGCTCTTATTCCTCCGTTACAATGATGGTATATAAATCGTCGTGTGAGAAATCTCCTATTAAAACTATCGCGCCATTTCCTTAGCGAAAAGATGTAGATTTTTGGTCTTCGGTAGTTTTTGAAATTACCGAAACTGGTAAAAATCAAAAGCATACTCAGTATCCTTCACAAATGTAAAGACAATGTTAGCTATAATTTCGTTGGAAGCAAATTCTTTTTCCCCAAAGCTTAATATTGTATATTTTCGATGTGTTTCCGATGGCATGGTGTCGCCATAGAAGCCAGCCTTCGCGGAATTACTGTCCTTCCGCTTTTTTTTTTCGTCTACGTTCTCTCTATGCTGCGGGTCGCTTGGGAAGCTGGCTCTAGCTGAAATTACGGCTTCACGTTTCACTTTCAGTCGCCGTGAATTTTCCACCACTACCCCGTAGAGGGAGAAATAGAGAGAAAGGTCCACCCTTTTCTTTAAAAAAAAAACGGGTGATTTTATTTCGCGCAGAATCGACGAAGCTGAGAAAATCTCCCTTTTTCCCGAAACTTATCGGAAAGCGTTGGCAGGGAAAGGGCCGGCGAAAGAGAGGGAAGCGGGAAGGAATGGGAATGGTATCGGGGTGGGCTGAGCGGGATGTTAATATACGGCAAGGGGAACTAAAATCGTCCGGCTGGCAAAACGTGCTCCTCTTCTACAACCCCAGATTCATTCGCGCTCACATTCTAGGGATTGTTTTCCCACCCGAAGAAATTCACTCTATTCCGCGCGAGGAATTGAGAAGGAGAAAGAATGGTGGGAAGCACCGGTTGAAATGTTGGGGGAGAAGAGGAGGGTGGACTTGGGAAAACGAACAAGGAAAACGTAGCGAATGGGTGGAATGAGTGGCCTTTTTGAGGTTGCGGAGGCTGGGAATCGGGGGGGAAAGGGGTTTGATGATAATTTCGGTGGTGGCATCCCATCGGGCCAATCTCGGCATTAATTAAGGGACGGCCACATGATAACGGAAGTCATATTTTTAGATCTTTCCCAATAAAGGCCGGTGCGCCGGTTTAAATGTCAACGCTTGTGTGTACCGAATTATGGGCGATAATTAATATTAATTGCGTTACGTGGTAGCATATCTTCCTATTATTTGTTCTTGAATGTGAGTGGGATGAACACTTTGTAAAGTTCGATTTGCTGACGTCAACTTATTTCGAAGATTACGTCAGAGCTATCTATTTTTAGCGTTTATACGAGCGTCTTCTTTGACGACGGAATCGGACTTGGAAGGAAAAAATTTAACTCTCCAAAGTCCAATGATAATTTTAGGACAAAATAGTGAAATTGTGATCTACCATTTCGGTATAATTTTTGTGAAAGAACCTTTAAAAAGAGAAAGGAGTGTGAAATAAAATAGTATGATTGATTTTTCCAAAGGTTGGTCGTTCGAATTGTAAGAGGTTGATTCGGGCAATTTGCCCATAAAATCTACGTTGGGCACCTTTATATGAAGTTTGTTCAAATTTGACCCCATGAATAATATTAATGTGCAATCATCATCATCATCATCACTGGTCAACAATCCTGGGATTGGTTTGACGCAGCTCTCCACTCAGTTCTCCTATCAGCTAATCTTTTCACTCCTACGTATTTCTTCTCTTTCACATCTCTCTTTACTTGTTCCATATATTTTGTTCGAGGTCTTCCTTTTCCATTCTTGCCTTCCACCTGTCCTTCGACGATTGTCTTCATCAGGCCATCATGTCTCAAGATGTGGCCTATAAGGTTGTTCCGTCTTCTTATTAAGGTTTTCATGAGGCTTCTCTTCTCTCCTACCCTTCTTAGGACTTCCTCGTTACTAACTCGGTCGATCCATTTGATTTTCATCATTCTTCTGTAGCACCACATTTCAAAGGCCTCTATCCTTGCTTTCTCCGCTGCGGTCATTGTCCATGCCTCACTTCCGTATAGGAGCATACTCCAGATGTAGGTTCTTATAAATTGTTTCTTTACATCCATATTTAAGTTTCCCGCTGTAAGCAGGTCTCTCTTTTGGCGGAATGCTCTCTTCGCCTGGGCTATTCTGCTGATAATTTCTTTCTTGCTTCTCCCGTCACTAGTTATCTTGCTTCCCAAATAACAGAATTCATCCACTTCTATCAGTTTTTGCCTCCCTATTTTAATGTTGGTCTTGACTTCTTCTCTTCTGCTGCATACTAAGATCTTGGTTTTCTTCGTGCTTATTTTCAGTTGATATCTACTCATTACCCTACCCATATTAACCAGAATATTTTTCAAATCCTTCTCTGTTTCTGCTATAACGGCTATGTCATCGGCAAATCTTAGCATGCTTATTTTTTCTCCGTGGATATTCACTCCCAATGCCTTTTCTTTGATTTCCTTAATGGCTTTTTCAATTAATGTGCAAGCATTAGAAAATAAATGATGTGGCAAGTCATGATTTAGTTAATTAGTAATTGTTAGGAGAATTAAAACCTTCCCAGCTAGAAAAAAACAGCGTTTTGCCCTGTGTTTTTCGACTTCAGCCAACCCCACAGTCTCATAAGGATGCATATGTGCATCGTCATGAAAGCGCATTCCTAAATAAAATCAATGTTGGCTCCGCATAATGCAATATCATTTATGTATTAATTAATGGGATGAAAGAACTGACTACTTGCGTACAACTCTGGTATCTCCAGTTCGGCCAATGCCTGTCAAATGATGTCGAAAGTAGAAGTACGTCATCGTTGAGAAGCCCCCAACTCAAGAAATATATGTGCTAACCGCTTAGTGTATGTCTTAGTGAATGAAAAATTATGGGGATTTATGAAAATGTTTAGCCAAGTGGAATCATATGATTAGAAAAAGTGAGTTTCCGCTTTAATTTGACAGCAAATCACTTCGCTACCGATCATTAGTTTCGAACATCACCCAAGAAAGATATCAAGCAAATTTTCGAGAATTACATCGTGTTTCTGCCACTCATCACCGCGATAAACTACCTCGTACAAGTCTGTGCAATTTTTCAATTATTTTTTGATAATATTTTTCTTTATTTTTCTCTTTTTTAAATTATTTTCTTTTTATATTCTTGAGGACGATCGCGTGCACAGTGGCTTACTTTGAGCGTTTGAAGAAAACACTTTTTTTCTACAATTTCGTTCTCCGCTCTGCGGCAGCTAATAGGTTCATGACCTTTACTTGGTGATAAAATTTGTATACGTACCAATTCGTAAGATTCACGTACTCTGATTTGTTAAATGCATTTGTATAAAGATATTGTTACCTCTTTGAGCGTGTTCATTGGAAAGGCGCATGCATGAACGAGGACGATAGAGCTAAGCATGGTCGATTTCATAAATTTTATGCCTAGGTTTATCAACACAGTCGAGTGAAAAATATAATTTACGACTCAATTAGAATACTGATATCTTTATCGTCATTTAGCTGTGACAAGAAGAAAATTCATGAGCTTTCATGAAATGTTCACGGTAATCCGTCTTGGTGATAAGCGAGCTACGGAAAACGCTTGAGGGCTTTGGACTAATGAGCGGTTAATGTAGGTATCGTTGCATGCGTAGTAATTGCTTTGGCGGTCATTGAACTAATAACGAATTAGCTACGAAGCACGATAGGGATCAAATCATTTTTCATCCAACGCTGTTATTCATAGCGGCGCAACTAAGGACATGAATTTGTTCTCAACACTTAACAGTTTGTTCACCCTAAACGGATGTCAAACGAAAAAGGCCAGGAGCCGCTAGAAGCTTATATTACCCTAGAAATTGAAAAGAGATATCTTTAAGAATGACGTAGAGAGCATCGTATTAGAGCCCTACTATATTTCCAGATCCGACAGAAGTGATGAATGAAGAGGAATATTTCGCCGAACGAATGGGTATGGAAATCCCTTTCTTTCTTCCTCAATTCCTCAAACAATCTTCTATATTATTTCTACTGTATAGATACCTTTTTCTCAACTTATACGCAACCAAACTCTACAAATGAGGTACCAAAATACATAGAATTTATCAGAGAACATGCGACGACATATCTTATTTCCTAAATATTGCTATTGTTTCCTTAACTTGATTTTTAAATCATTAAAAAAAACAAAAAAACAAAAACCTGTAAATATTCCTGACGTTAACGGCGCACAAACTGATACATTTGTCCATTTGCAACAATATCTCGCATTCTTTAAATAACTTTTATCAAAATGCGGCTGATTCCACATTCAAGTCTCCTGTTGATACGTAAGTATGAGTCATCATGTGCGTTTAACAGAGGATAGTGTAATTACTTCCAATGTTGTGTTGAAAGAGGTCCTCTGACCTCAATTTGTACATGAACATTCCAATTACATTTGTACATAAGACCCTGCCTTATTTTTTTATATTTTAAAATTAGAAACGCGCCTATCCCTCTGAGGACCTGCATTGAAAAGAGCGGGGGAAGCCCGCTGGGAGCGGGCGCATCACGCTCGTAAAGGACTTTGAATGCTGGGTAGAACTTCGTTTGCTTTTAATATGGTAAAGTCTGTTGTCTTAACACCCAACGCCACACGCCTCTTTAGGGGGCATGTGGGGTAGTATGTAGATGGATTTTATATTCTGATTTTATCTCGTACGTTTCACTTTCAAAATGTCTGCAGCTTAATTTGCTGTTTAGAATAAAATGGCAATGGCTTGGGAAGCGAATTGGAAATTTGTAGGTGGAACGCCTGGTCGCTGATCTAAGGGTCCCGGATGAAGCCTTTGAACACCCCCACACAAAATAGATATCCTTCAAGTCCGTGATGGCATGGGGAAATGAATTGCTCCCTTTCCTGAATGTGTTGTATTCAGTCGCATGCGGCTTAGTTCGGATTAGCTCTATCCTCACCTATTCACTAATCTCTAAGTGAATATTTTTATGAGGGAGAAACAGTAATAACAATAATAAGCAATAATAATATTAATTATAGTAATAATGAATTAATAATCTTGAATTACGCTTGCGTGCACATTTTTAGTTGCTTACTTTTCTCTGCATTTGAAGAAAACAAATTTCTACAATGCGGCTCCTCTCTGCGGCAGCTATTTGATTCATGACACATAATTGGTGATATCATTGATGGTAACAAGTACGTAAACTTGTAAGCTAAATGGATTTTTAAAAGACATTGTTTCTTCCTGGAGCGTGTTCAGTGGAGCGGCCTATAAAGAAATGAGGGAATTTTTGAAGGATGCAAACGCTTCATGATTTGGCCGCCAAGTCCAGTAGTATTAAAATCCTTTATTTGGCTACCTCATTTTTTTGTCTTTCGCTTTTCGGGAAGATAAAAATAAAAGCATTGAAATACGAAAAACATTTGGCGGAAGACGGTGGCAAAAAAAAAGATCGACGAAGAACTATGTTTTGAATCCTCAATCGAATACTTACTTTCAAGTGTCAAGCGTAAGAGATTACGCGAAAGCCAGTGTAAACACTTCCATTGGTACGGGAATTTGACTTGATTACTCATTTTCAACTGAATTTTGATTATTTTTCCAGCAAGATTCATTCTGAAATGCATTTACAACAGCATGATTAGATTAACCTCTCTTCAGTTAAACCGTATGTGTTTGATCTTTCATAATTAAAAGTTGATTGCAATCTGACTTTGCGGTGTATAATTACATTGCATTTAAGTGTCTGTTATTGATAACCTAATTATAGCTTCCTCCGTAGAAGCAATTATAAATTTTAGTTGTGAAAGTATACAATTATTAAAATAATATTTGGTAGAAAAGTTCTTAACAGAACATTACTGACATTCAGAAACATGAAGATACCTTTCATTAGTGATTTGTATTTCATGAAATCAAGGCGACCGAATAGCGCATGCCCTAATCATAAAATTACTATTGCGCGTCCAATTGAGGGATTCAACTTGAAGATGTCCATTTGATGCCCCGTGTAAAACAGGCTTTTGTCAGTGCATGAGACCTTGTACGCATCTGTAGGCATTCTTATTTTGCCATAAAAACAATTTCAAACGGTATTTGTTTCTTATAACTTTCGGAGATGGTAACTGGAATACCTAATCGCTCTTCCGTTACTCTGGACAACTTAGACAGTTGTCTCACAAATGTAAGTTGCACAGCGTAATCCACGGCTAAATTTAGAACGAAGTGATTTTGCATTGATCTTTCTTCTATTTACGCTAAATAACATCTGATCAGTCACGCAAACATTGCAATCTCTACTAGTCCTCATTTATTTATCATATTCCCTCCGACGCAACTGCGAAACCTATTGTAAATTTATGTTGGTGGAATCAGCAAAAGAAATGCGTGTCTCACAAAATTCTCTTCTGCTGTCGTTTGTTTTAGTTAGAAGATACCTTTAAATTAATAACTACCTGCGGAATACAGAAATATTCCTATTCCATCTTGATAAACATATTAATATGTAGACAGAAATTAAATTTGAGAATTTACGGTGGTCACAATATTGCGTGATCTCTGACAAAAAATTTTAATTTTCATGAAATTACAGGTGTGATAGCATAATCGTACCAATTTAAAATCACCACTTAACTTCTAGAATTTATTTCTCCGAAATTATTCTGCAATTCCAGTGAATGACTACACCTTAGCTTTATCAATTAAAATGGACCATTATATCTTTATCAGTACGGTTTATCATTCCTTATTAAAGGTTTTTATTACGTCTGGTAGTTGTCTCTTTCCTTAGCAATTTCCAGTTAAATTTAATTTCATTAAAGAGTTTTATATATAGCATAGCTATGCGGGACTGTGAATAAAAATATACACCATTCTTTTTTAATTCATAAAAGTAGAGGATAATGCTAGTGACATATTGTTTCTCGGTAGAGTGACTTTATTACAGAATGTTTTTCCAGTCTCACTGGGCGAAAAATATAAAACGCGTATAATTTTAACTTGGAAAAGGAACCCGCAAGGTAACTGAGTCCATTAGATTTTTTATTATTCGTTGACAAGGAAAATCAACGTTATTTGCGTAGTAGTTTAAATCCTAGTGGGGTTTTAATGGAAAGAGAGGAACAAGGATTTTATCCACATCATTTTTAATTACTATAATGGAGAGACATAAAGCAAGAATGTTGTTCCTACTTGTTTACTTTTTTTTCAGGGTATCACTATTTCAGTTAGTCACATCATCACCTATCTTCTCTAGTTAAATTGAAGTATTTATGCTTGGAGAGAGATAGGTATGTAGTGTGTGATTCGTATGGTGATTTTATGCTCGGGATCTATAAATCTTTGTTTTCAAAATCTGTCCGCGAGATTTAATTATTATAATTTCCTTCCCATTACGAGGGGTGTTTTTCTTCAACCTCAGATCGCTCAACTAAAACCACACTACACGCGACAGGCGGGTTCTCCTTGCAGAGGGCATCTGTGCGTCCTCCGTACCACACGATCAGTCATTTGTGAGCATAAGTTCTCAGTTTGAGGTGAGTAGGGTAGGAGTCTCGTTAACAAGATCTCTCGCCTCGCCTCCATTGATTCTTCCACCAAGTTTGAACTACGGAGAGATAACCACAAAACTCGCCGAATGGCTTCAGCATTGAATTGTCTTTATCTTCATCCCAATAAAAGAGAAATAAATTCATAAACCAATCGTGGCTAGATACGAGACGGATTTAATGTGACACGGTTGAAAAAAGCAACAATCGCCACAGTGAATGCAACAATCGAAACTTCCGTGTTTTGGTATCAAGAAGGTGTGTTGATTGTGGATATCTTGCAGCCGGGAAAAAGGACAAATGCAGCTATTCATTGTGAAATTTTACATCGATTCCCATTCAAAATAAAGAAGAGGAATGGTGACTTCTGGAAGTGTTCTTATCCATAGCAACGCCCGTCCTTTCAGCGCTGGTGCACCTCTACTGCTCACTGACTGATTTCAAGGGTACATTTTTGATGGATGTGCAATCTTGACTTATCACCTAGTGACTTGCGTCTGTCTAGGAGCGAAGCTTTTTAAACAGACGATCAGCATTAGGAAAACGGTGAAATTCATTGAAAGTCATTGATGGCAAGGCTCTATGAAGAGGGTATTATAAAGCTAATCCACTGGCACGACCAATGACCAATTAACTCATTCGCCGAGGCGATTATGCCGAAGAGTAACCAAAAATGTACTTAATATTTAGCAATGGTATTATTTTTAATGAATAACTTTGTCTTCTATTCATGACCTATCGCAGGTTGAAAAAACTGCCCTCGTATATCTCTGTTTGAGCTCTCATTAAACCTGTCCAATCGCTGGCAGTTTTATACATCACCATTACAGCTTCAACATTTTGCTAGTGAATCCTCCGTTGCCAATACCATGCCTTTTGAAGCCTGGTCTGATTTCATAGGCCTCTCCATTGGCTCTAAGGGAGCTTTTAGCCTGCAATAAAGGCTGCTTACAAATTCTCTTTTCCGCTCCCATATCACTTCTGTTTGTGGTAATCAGGCCGGGGAAAATTTAGCTACAGGCAAATGCAGTACTAATAATGATGAATTGCCGGTTATCGTCGCTTCAGCTTCATAGTCAAATTCATCGAAGTATTTCTTACTGGTATTTGAGCCGAAGTAATTTGCTGTGTCAACGATGTCTCTGAAGCCTCGTTATTTCCCGTAAAGGGTGAGCATTGCCTGATTTTTTGGCTTTGGAAGGAAGCTTTCATTTTTCCAGGTGAAGGGATTTATAATAGAAAATGCTGGAGGTTGTCTCTTTAAACGGCTACTTTGCGTCATTAACTCCCGCATAAATGCGAAGTAAATAGATTTTGCTTTCGCAATGCAAAATATATAGCCGCCCTATTTGTCTTCGTGCGACCGAGATTGTGAGAACTTTCCACTCTCAAGACTTGGGAGAAAAATTTCTAACACTTCTCGATAACTGTTAAGCAATAATTCCTGTTCTTATTGATATCTTCTTTCTTGATATATTTATTTTGGAAGTAGTCTGTCGGCATAAGCAGGTTTTGATGGCCTATCACCTTTTAACACAAGTTTTCCTTCCTCTCGAAATCCTCAATTCGTATCCATTCGCTGAGTTGAATTTCATTCTTTCATCCCCTGGGTTACCGAACACTTCTCGCAGGCTTACCGCTTTCCGTCGCAAACTTAAACCATCGTAGAGGAATACCATCTACAAACTCTAAATCCTTCTCCTTGTCATTTCCATAAGATTAATCTTTTTCCCAATAATTTCTGTCATTTACTTCTATCCTCTGTGCATAATTCCTCTTCTCCATCTCATCAGAGTGCAGCTGATAAATCCATGCAGTCCAATCTCTTCTTCTTATGCCTAAAGAAGTTAATTATTAGCAATTAGATATTAAGGGATTATTGCTCTTAAATGATTGAAAGCAAATATTTTGAGCCTGGTAATTACTGACTGTAGTGTTGTGACAGCTCACGTACAGCGGAGTACGCAAATATAAAATTTTACTCACAGACCAGATTTTTGGTTCTATAATCAAACATTAATAGGTCCCCTTGACGTTTCGACCGTGGGAGACGAGGAAACCGTGGTTACTTTAGAAACTCTGCCTTTCCTTCGCCTGTCATTTGCCTCTATCGTTGGCTGTATTTTAAATTACCTACCGTCACCGTCGAGATCTACATCGTTTTTCGAAATACTAAAGCATAGAGCCCATAAAGAGTCCGTAGTTGAGGAACTCACGGAAAACATATAGGTAGGTACGTAGTTGGGCCACTTAAAATGTGGATAACCCTCATACTAGAAGACTTATTTTTACTTGTAAAATACATTCATGAGGTCTATCTAGATCTATGCTTTTTATCGAAATAATGAAGCGCAAAGCTCATAAAGAGTCCGTGGATGAGGAAATCGAGGAAAACAGATACGACGGTGGACCACTTAAAATATGGATAGTCCTCGTAATAGAAGACTTATTTTTTCTGGGAAAATATATTCATGAGGTAGAACTGGAACGAATAAAAAGATGAAAGGGACTTGTGAGCTCACCCGGTAG
Source organism: Ischnura elegans (assembly GCF_921293095.1). Classification (NCBI taxonomy): domain Eukaryota; kingdom Metazoa; phylum Arthropoda; class Insecta; order Odonata; family Coenagrionidae; genus Ischnura; species Ischnura elegans. The sequence goes on along the minus strand of NC_060254.1, from coordinate 84,918,980 downwards.
ACTTGAAATGCTTTACTGGCGGTGATGATAGAGGAAACGACATTATACTCTCAAGTGAATAGAACAAGTCTTGTCTTTTAGTGCTCCATAAACCTTTCCCGCGATATTCTGCTAAAAATTGTATTGATATTTTCATCGCCAACTTGGCAGCGTGATGAAATGTGGATTAAAAAAAAATATTGACCGCGGTTTAAGCTGATCAGGGGGTAGTTTGTCAGCTGCTGTGAGAGACGTTGGGACAAAAGGCGATGGGATCCTCATGGGAGCACTGCGCGAGAACGATAAATGGGACATCCAAACTTTTGGTCTTAGCGAAACTCCGTAATCCGCTTGTAAACTTTTCAGCGCGGTGACAAAAACAGACGATCCTAATCTCGACAAGAAAACAAAGCAACTGGAGGTAGAAGCCCTATTTTTACAGTGACTTTTCAGTTTCCCATAAAATTTCTTTTGTTAAAGAAGCAGTATTGGTGTTATAACTGCATGCAATATCTGCGTTATTGGTCTTAAGAGGTTTAAAAACTCTTAGAGTTTTCCAATTTTGGTTTTTAATAATTTTCTTCATGAAATCGGGGCTATAATCAATCCATAGAATTGTGTATGACGAATATACGTTGCTTTTAATGACTTTGGTAAAAGTTCTCTAAGTCTACTTCGCTGAAGATTCTTAATGAATAGCTAACAGCTAATTTTGCTGGATTTGCAGTATTGAAAAATTCATAGATTGCATATCTAATCGAAAATCTACCAACTGTGAACGCTCTTAATCCTAAACATTTGTTTTTTTCCCGTAGGAACTCAGTTTTTGAAAAATATTTGACATAATGTTTATATGAAGTGATGAAACAATGAAATCTCTAATTTTCGGCGTTAATGAATGCAAGTTAGATTATGTAATTTCTAAATTCTGTTCATAGTCATATTTCGTGCCAATCGCATCATTGCCACGGTAAAACTGACAAGAATTTTATTGTTATTTGAAGAGTTATGGCTGGTTGAAAACATCATGAAAGTCGCTGTGGAAGCATTAGCGCAAAAACGAACGCTTTGCATAACAGTGTGAAAATTTTGTAGAGAATTGCGGCCCTTAAAGTGATTATACTGTCCATTGCCTCCACCTTACTCGGTTGAGTCTCTTCTTTTGTGCAGCCATTTCGGCGAAAGGAATTCGAGTCACGGCTGGAAGGAGATAGAGTAATGAAATTTGCGGAATATGGTTCCCTGAGCAACAGGACTTGAGTGTGATAGTGTAAGAGGCGTGCACCGTTACTAAAGACTTGAATATGTTTAATTTCCAGCAAATAAGAATCGCCGTTTCATTAAACTCATGAGTCGTAAAAATGCAGTAAAATGTTTCATCATGCTTGTAGTTTACAGTGGCTGTCATTACCATCTCTTTTATTATACTATAGCTTGGATATGTTTATAGATTTATTCAAATATAACTTGTAGCGATATCCGTTGCCGTTGCGTGAGATATTGCGTTAAGGGAGTTGCATATTCAGTAAAAATTTCGCTAGTTTATTTTGCAACTCGATCGTGCCTTAAGTTTATATTTTCGTTATAATTTTAAGCTAAATTTTTTACCGAGAAGTAGTAAGGGGAATTCCACGCATTGAAGCCAATGACTTTAACCATTAAATTTAAATTGGCAATGGTGACGAACATGGAGATATGTTTGCATGTAAATTATATCGTACTCTCTGACCAGGGATTTGAAAATGTTATTGATTGTGTTTACTCCGTGACAATACTTTTGGGAAAAATAATGATGAATCATCATTAATTAAGGCTTGGTTGAGTATGAAATCAAAATTAAACCATTACTTGAGAATTTAGGGAAAAGCTTCATTCATTTATCACCAGGATGTAGCTTTATGCTGGTAGTATTTTGTAATTAATGAAAGAGAAACCGTTAAATGAATATGCGCTCATTGGATGGAATCGCCATAAGTATCGTGTATCCGTTGACCTGTGATAAAATACGAAATAAATCTTATATTAGCCTTGTGCATACGTTTGTACGTATCCAACATTGTTTGCCATTTAGAAGCTTTACGGTGGTAACAATGACGTAACACTCAAACAAAACGAATTGGTATTGCTTGCTAAGCAAATGTCCCGAAGCCACTACCCATTACGTAACTGAGTCGTGGTCACATTGGGTATTTAATAAGCCGCGAATTCTCTTTATTCCCTCATAACTCTGTCTCTCTTCTGTGAATTTCGGATTTGCACGGTTTAGAGGAGCAAATGAGAGAGAGTGGAGAGATTGGTTACGTTAATTATAATGCATCCTAGGTCATTGATTTCAAATGGTTCCCTGGGAACACTGAAATATAGCCTCGGATGATGCATTTGCGAAGATAATCCGAATTTAATAGAACTTCCGTTCTCGCCTAGGTACCACTCTTGCATTCCCTCACGTACCTATTAAACATTTTCCTGGCAGTCATGCATTCCCGTATTTATTCAAAGTGATGCTAATGCTTCCAAATTGGTGTTCATACTTGAGTGTTGGTATATCGAGTTATGAATTCACGCGCGAACTCGAAGTGCCGAATGCGTTATTCATCTGCGGCATCCTCGAGCGTTTCAATTTATTTCAATTTCGCTAGATTTCGAAATATTTCTTGTCCAAGATAATGATAGATATAATGCTGTTGGGTCCAAAATTTGGAATTGATATAAAAGTGACCATTTTGACCATTGACATTGACCATTGTATTTTATCCATAATGTTAAGCTATGGGCGCGGTTAGCGCGGATGAGCAATAATTCCAAGTATATTTATTTTTTAAAATTTGATTGCTCCGCTCTGTTTTATGATGAATACTAGCTATTATTTTTGTATGTAATACTACTGGTTTCTCATCATACCATTACGTACCTAATGATATCGTGAGTAAAAAACCAGTCCTACTCCTTCAATAACTACCAGTCTAATTTAATCTCTATGTATTTTTTTCAGAATGTAACCCTGTGGAAAATATAATTTTCTATGTTATCATAACGTTTTATATTTGTATTAATTATCTTGAAGTTGAAGCTTTATTGCATTTTTTTATATTGAAAAGCCTTAATTTATTACTTCTGTTTTATATTATTTGAAGTGATCATGGCAATCAGTAGTCTATCGACCTTATGATCAGGAAATTTTTATATTCGATTCAGTTAAAAAAAACAGCAATTTTAGCGTGAAAATAATGCCTTGCTAATCTTGAGTCATCCGTGGTCGCTAGGCGGTCATTGATTCTCATATATGTTATGAGAAATAATTTTTTTGTAGCTGTGTTACTCACAGGGCGGTTGAGTACAAACTCATCTATGGCAGATGTGAAAGACTCATTCTTTTCAGTCAAAGCAAAATATAGACTCCAGATTTATAGATAGATCATCCAGATTTATCAGTTGCACTACATATTGCACTCAAACTTCGTCTAGCTTGTTCGTTACTATTTTTCGGGATTAGAATGCTTCTGAGGAAGAATTGCATTTACTTTTAAAATGAACACTTGATGAATGGATAGAAACTACTATGCAATGCGAATGAATTGATCCCACTATTAGCCTTGAGCCTTCTCTACTTCCTTGTGCTGCTTTTAATGCGGCAAACCACAAGGAAGGGTTGTGGGTGGTGAGTTAGCTTTGAATCCTCTGAAACATAATCGCGAATGACATTTTTCGTCAAATATTATCTCAATCATTAATTGCCCACAGGAGGCAATTCCTAATTCCTGTTCCGCTTCCTTTCATTCCTGGAAAAAAACGATTCGTGACCAGGAAAACGATACCTTTCCTTTTTCGCAAACTTTGTCCCAACTACGCCATCAGGAGCGCCTTCTTATTTGCACTACCCCTAAAATAGAATGAGTGTGCTATGGGACTGGCAAATATTGTCCATCTTCGACGCATAAGGCTTAAGAAGTTTGCCTCTGGGCCTGAAAACAGATTTATTTGCTCGATGAGCAAAAAGACAATAAGGGTGTCCTGTGAGGCCTACCCCTCAACTTTTCTTTTTCCTCTGTGTGCTAAGTAAGCATCTTTGTTGCCAGAAATAACTCGAGCAATACATTTTTAAGAGGGATCGAAGACGCTTTCTCAACCCTGAGAAGCTTGTGACACTGTCCTTGTTGGATGAATGTTTGACGAGGGAAGAAAGGAGCTTCTAGAAAGAGTTCGTTTTCGCTTTGAAATAGCCAAAAACGAAAAAAAACACGTGCGTAGGTTGGAGTATGTATCTCCAGGATCCTTACTTTCCTTGGGCTGCGATTTCTTTCCCCGTGGTGAATGATTCATGAAGATACTCGATCAAACTCTCTCTCTCTCTCTCTTTGCTCCAGGAAATGAGCAGGATACAAATTGAAGTCCCTGAACGTGAGGAATAATCGTTTTCTAAATGGGGATTTTTTCTCCCAGAGAGCCTGAAAGTCGATGCTTCGGCCTGACTAATATTGCGTGGGGTGAGGGTTAATGGGACACCTGCGATGGAAACGAATTTCCGGCTTCACGTCTTTTTCCTGTCCGTCGTGAAAGAGTTGCGGCATATCGCGGGAGGCATTGCGAGTCACAGGAGTAATTTTTCGACCGCGTAAAGGGCAGAGCCAGGAGACATTAATTACCTCCTGGCCCAACGGCGGGAGGACTCTGATATTCGTATCGTGATTTTGACCTACTTTTTGCGACGAGATTTCAGGGACGAAGAGAGACTCTACTTCATGCAAAAAAAGAACCATAGGTTTACAGAGACTTTACGAAATGCTTTTGGCTTTAGAAGACTAAAGTGTGCCTCAGAAAGCATTATCCAGTGCGTTTTGGTCTATACTCCTTGCCATAGCTTGTTCCCCATGGATTGCGTGGGAGTGAGAGCTCATAGTCCTAAAATTTTAACGCAGGAATTGAAGGAATAAAAACTTTGATTTTTTCCACAAGGTGATTTAATTTGTCCGAATATAGTTTCTGCGGTAACGATACTATGGTCGGACAAAAAGGATTTCCGCCAAATCACGCCCGCTACTATTACTTAAACTAAAATTTTAATACAAATATCATAGGGAATGTTGAGCAGCAATGGGAATGATATGGAAGAGTGGTGAAGGGCAATAAAGTATCTTAATTTATCCCTTTAATTTTTTTTTTACACCAATTGCAGGTTTATTATTCGATGAGCGCAGCTATGTTCTTTGTATATTTTAATTTCCTTTGACTACATTGTGAATCGCAAATCAAGAAAATTGAAGGAGAAAACCTCTGGTGGTTAACTGTGTCCAGTTTCTGTTAAGAGAAGAAAACGTCGCATTGTATGTAATGGCGGAAATGTCATCTAAGATTTCGGTTTATCTTGACGAATTGCGATAATTTTCGAGACCTCTTGCGACCACTGAGAATTGATATGTAGTGGATAGCGGTATTATATCTCATTTAGGCCTCATTTAAATTTTTTTTATACATTTGAAAATAATTTTTGCTTTGCATTATATTAGTAGTTTAATCGCTCGTGTTCCACCCAATCCAGTGAAATTAATTCATTTAGATAAAGACATTTTTCTGCTTGTGAAATGGATGATTTTACAAAGTACGTATGGCATTTCTCCTTTCTAGGTTTTGAAATTTGAGCTAGCAATAGTGATTTTAGGCTTAGATAGTACTTAGGCAGTTAATGAGTTAATGTCGGTAATGTAGTTAAGTAATGAGTTTGGTAATTTTATATCTCAAAGAATCTCACTCAATAGAAAAAGTGAATATTTTACCTTATGGCTGCTGACATTACAAAAGGGCCTGGCCGACAAAACCTATGGATGTGTATCTTTACTTGGTTTTCAGAACCTCATTCATTTATGTGCCCTTAACTTTTCAAGAGTACCTTATTTCGTCAAATACTTTAATAGGCTCTAAGCCTCCGCAAGCGTTAATTTGTTATTGCCGGATAAAGATGCTGGCTAATACGAGCAGGATTAAATTTATTTCCCCGATTCTTTATTAATTCTATTTGAAAAACATCACGCTTTTGATTCAAAAGGTATAAATTGCGCTTTCATGCTCTGATTGTGGCTTTATCTGCTCCACGAAGAAAGTAAATTAACTATAGTTTTTTTGTCGGTGATTTAATTTTGAAAAAAGGACTTCAGTTTGAAAAGTATTGTTGAGTAAGGTATTATATCTATACAGTTTTAATATCGGCTGTGTAAGTTTTTGGTATTTGTCTTAGTAAATGCTACAATAAGACTGATGAAGAGAGAAAATTAAGCGTATGGTTACAAAATTCAGCATTGATCGCTGGAAAGAGCGATTTTTTTTAGCTTTCGAACACCATTGATTGAACGAACGCGAACAGAGGAAAGAGCTGGCATTACTGAAAGCTCTTGCTTTATCACCTGTTATTAATTCCTATTGTTCCGTCATGAATCGAGTCGCGATTCTTGAAAGCATTCGCCCAAAGCGCAATCTCGACGGTAGCATGTTGAATGGCTAAACCACGCTGAATCAATTTTACCCACAATGTCCATAAACCTAGCATAGAAAATCCTTGGAGAAATTTTTTCTGGAGAATGCTCTCTGCAGTAGCAATATCATCAGAATTTTAGGACGACGCATAGGGAGAAAATTATGTTGCGCACTTTTTATGGATTTCATGAGCGACTTTCTGTTTTTTTTTGTGGAACATTACTATGAATTACCCTCAAGAATTCTATTCAACTCCATTGAATCCATCTTCATCCATTCTCTTTCATTTTTTCTTGCTCCCTTTTTTATTTTTTCGCGATAACTTAAATTTTTAGGATGGCATATTGCTGACCATTTGCGATAGAGCTACTCAGTTTTACTTTTTGCTTACTACATGAGCGTTAAGCTTAAATTAAGCTACAATACCTGGTGAAGGAAAAGGCAGTAATTTGCCTTGTTCTTCGTCTGGTATTGGTCGCCGTTGGCGTCGGCAAACATCATTACAAGAATTTGAATGCTTTGTAAAAAAATCAAGTTAGTGATAACTTTATCTTTGATCCCTAACTTGAAATTTTGAAAAATTAGGCGAATAGTATCTATATTTTTGATCATTACTTAAGATTTTTCTGCCCAAATAATTGTAAACGAGTGTGAGAATTTTCGGCAGTTTTGCATTCATTAGCAGTTTTAAAAAAATCATAGCCTCTTAATTCAAATAATTCAATTCTGTCTCGTTCGGATAGTGTAGCTGCAGTATTCTATCTTTTATGGCCTCGCCAGCTGTCAGTTTTAGCATTGGTATTTTTCTCTTCATGTGTGAAGCAGTATCTTTGACCTAAAGTTAATAGAAGATGCACCTGCTTGACATAACCCTTCTAGTAATAATTTCTAATTACGCCTAGAAGTTTTTTTTGAGCACATGATGATAAAATTGTAGAATATGAGATTCAGCGTGCCTCAAGACAGCGGCAAGCTGTAATGAAAATCCTCTTTGGTACAGCATGACGTCGTGAATTCTGAACTCCATGATGCGCGCTTTTGAGGTACAACTACAATCTTTCACTCCAAAGTCGGTCGTGGGATGTCCAGCATGATGAAAGTAGCCGAAAACGTTTTTAATATAGCTCTCTTTGATTAATAGACCCACCACTCAAAGCATTTGGATATCGTGAGCATGGTTTTTGTTCTTTTTTGACGCGACGCAAGCACTACACGAGACTGCTGGAAAAGATCTGGCGTCAATATTCGAGAATCATGACCCTATGAATCAGTTGACCAGGATCAGAGTATGCGCTGTTAAATGAAACCTCTCCATTCACCTCGTAAGCAGTTTTTTTTGGGATCCATATTAAACCCCAAGGCCGTATGAATTGCGACGAATCTCTTAGATCAACTAGCTATGAATTTGAACTCATAAGTCACCCTCTTTCCAACTCCTGCTTATAGGGAAACACTTTTTTCTCACATTTATTTCTTGTATTGATTCTATTTCTAATCAGTATTTCCTGAATTTTAATATACTGATATTCATGCATATTCGATAGCTCTATCGGTTTGAAATACGGTAAAAAATTACGTGAGGATTGTAATATTTGCATACATTCAATAACTTTATAATTATTGACCAAAAGATATTTTCTGGTCGAGAAATATCTTGAATATTGTGTATATTTCTTGCAAAGTAATAAGTTTTTCGAGGCAAAACAAGATTCCATTCTTCGCGTTTTTAGATGACTTATTTATATGTTGATTGTCGTATCATATTTATTATATCTCACTTATTTATATCAAGCAGGAAAGTTTTTGCCTTTAAAATGGCGAAATCATCCTTTTGCAAGTGAATTTTGCTGCTTGCTTAGTTATTTTCACAAATAGTTTTTAATCTTATTGAATCAGGGTTTTCGTAGAATTCCTAGTAAATTCAGTCCTTAGATTTATTCGCAGGTCAAGAAAAGAAGCGTTTTATGCAAGCAGTAACTGCATCAATAAATCTGTCCTTTTTGGGCATACAGTTCTCTGGGTCAAGGCAATTCAATCGGGGTCGGCCAAAGAAACCTACTTTTCCGTGCAAATAACCTCAAGCGTCCTATTTGTGGGCTCGCATTGCTCATGGTATCAGGAAATATTGTATGCTTTCCTAGTTTCCGTATTAACTCACAAAATGCATGCTCTATTTATGAAAAAATATCACCCTGTGCGATGAGGGTATTTTATCGTGCGTGCTCATAGATTTCCATGGTGGAACACCAATTGCATTTTAAAATAAAAATTTTCAGAAAAATTCCCGATCCAATGATTGACTGTCTGGGGTTTTCTGAGCGCTTCATGAACCTATAATCCAAATGATGCTGCTAACATCGTTATTCTGATACATTGAGAAGAAGTATATTTCTTCAATTCAATCTTACTTCATTTATCAGCCATAATTTTATGTTACGTATTTTTGGGAATTTTATTTATGGGAGGTCTTCCCAAGTTTTATGACCGTTACTGTTCACTAGAAACAATAAAATTGAGCTAACGACAAGGAAAAGGAAAATATAAGGTATATTTTTCACTAATTTATTGGAAATGTAAAGAAGTTTTGGTAAAAATGGTTTTGGAAATGAGGCCATGGTGTGTGGTTTGCCTATGCTTTTTGTGGAATGAATACATTATTAAATTATAGAATCCGCGTGATAGTCCATTTGCTTACAGGCATATGCGAGCTCCTTCTTGACATTAATGGAGGATGATACGGCTCGATAGATACGGGCTTATTTTAGCAGTTTTCTCCTTGAGCAGAGATAAGACATAATTTTCATGTATTCTTCATTGGAAATTGTTTGTGATGGATGTACTCGCATCTATTTCACGATATCATTATTTTTAAAATACAGCTAGGCGTCATCATCCCTTTAAAGTTTTTAAGTTTTAAATACCCCAGCTTTTGCCGTAGTAAAAAGAGAACCGCTACGTCGCGTCGAGCCGCTATGAAAACCTCACTTAAGGAAAATCAAAAATTCCACTCCTGGACGACATTGAGAAGAAGAAGTGGTGCTCAGCAGTAGTAACGTACGTGTTATGACCATGGGATATGCCTACTGTATCAGTTCAAATGCGTCTAGTGTCTGCACTCGGATGCGTAATTTACTCCTAATTGGTTAATGAAAATCAGTAAAATTTAAACAGAGAAAATTATGAGTATTTTTTAAACATCCAAGATATTCTATTCGTGTTTTTATTTTCATTGAGGGAAATTTTTAAACATTGTAATAACACATTATTTTTTTACTTTAACCACAACATCTTTAACGCTTTTACCACAAAATATGCTTAAAACAGTTATGTATTGATTCGATTTCAAATGCGAAAGGACCGTTTTCAAAACGACGCTTAAGAAAGAGATCATTACAGATATTTTGCACTATGTGGCCGAATGAAAACACTCGTACATAGCGCTTTCTTGGGCTATGACTTTACGTGTTATTGTGAGATAAAAATTTATCATATTCTTCCTTATTGAAAAATTGTGTGGCTAATATATTTTGTTACGAAAGAAAGAATGATCAGAATTTTTTATTACAATAATAAAATAATACGTACATATTTCGAATCAGTATTGTGGATTTATCTCCTGAAAATGAAATGCAAAAGAGTTGATTCGCGCAGGCATTGATCTCCTATTTATAGCCATCCCTTGAATCTCCCTCGAATAACTTTGACAGGGAAACGAAAATTCCATTAGCGAGAGTAATTATCCATCCCAAGGGCACGAATGTAGCACAAAAAGCATGAAACGTTCGCTTCATCCTATATTCAGTTGATCTCCCTTGCGTTTTCGGGGAAACGCCGTCCCCAGCGGCTTCGACATAGCTGGAGGGTGCGGTGCGCCTCGTGTTGAGCGACTGTCAGACCTGCGAAAATTACAGGATGTCCTCGTAAGTTTGGCTGAGGTTTTGTGGACGCTCCAGGCTTGGCAGAGGTAAAGAGAGACGTGCGCTTCAATTACGTCATTCCATCCCACGTGCATTAGATTAGCGTGTGGGGGTGTCGTCAGGGATTTTAATTGAGACGCAGAGGGCCGTCCGTTGGGTGATCCAGCCGCAGTCTTCGGGCCTCATTGCAGCGTGGTTGTCGTACTTCGGCATCGACAGCCCTTTGTGATGAGACGCGAAGGGCACAATTGAATGGACTCCCAGGCGACGGACACGAAGCCCGTGAACGAATTAATGCAACCGCATACTCATGGGACTAAACTGATCCTGATACCCGGTGTACCTGGTTTTGGGAGAGATTCGGGATCAGGAATTGGATGCGATTGACGGAGATACTAAATTATTGGGTGTCAATGACTACTTTCCTATGGGTGTATGGTTATCTTCCCCCACGATCGCATGATATCGTCCTATAGAAACGATAAAAATGGTACGTGCATGGTATTGTAATATTAGTAGAGTTCTTTTACTAGCCTGTATTATTTCTTCCCCAGTAGCATTTTTTATCTGACCTTATTAACTATCTCTTGGAATGAAAAAGTTACCACGGATAATATTGACATTTTTATAAGCGTGTCTCGGATTTATGAATCCTCTACTATAGCGTGTTAATTTATGCACTGATTTTTTAGGCCTTAATCTTGTAGAATTCCATTTTAAGTAAGGAAAAATAGCAAATTTCGCTTTCCACTACTTAGTTTTTACTATTTCAAACACAGAGCTGCTTCTGGGAAAAATTAAATTTCAGGAATTCTTATTTTATAAATGTGAAAATTTTCTAGTCAATCATACTTATTATGAAAGCTAGATATTTCCCCATTAAAACATATAGAACAAAATAACACGTACCTTGTTCAAATCTTTCCTGAATAGTGCTGAAAATGTTTACATTTTTGCTATTATTTAGAATCAACATTGGGTTATAATGAGTTATTCGTCGAATAGTGTCGATACAGTATCATTTTCGAGTGTATCCAAATGATACAGTGTGTCGAAACTCGACGACGATTAAAAGTTAAGTTGTGGGAAGCATAATTCGCTTTTTTTCTAACTTTTTATAATTTATTTTTATAATATTCATGAACATTAATGTTGTCCTTTTGGATGACCTGCCTGCATAATCTCCTTTTGTAAATTCAGATCCATGAGTTCGGTTTAGGCAGGTCAACTGTCATTGGGAAGGTAATAATGATGTGTAGTGAAACGGATTGATAGGAGTCGCTTTTTGATCGGCAAATAAATGAAAATAATTGAGTGGGTTGGAAGCCAAGGAGTACGAGTGATTTTTTTCTCAATAGAGTTAGGGAAAGTTAATTGTTAGAATAAATACACAAAAATCTGGTTGCCAAGGGAAACGAGTGAGTCTCTGTTCTGTGCCTTCATAGAGTGGAAAATCAAATGCACTAATAAACATCTAATTGATCTCGTTTGTTTTCTATACCTAATATCTGTACCTAACTCTGTATAGAAAAGAGAAATCACTTGTACCAATTGGCTTCCAACCCACTCAATTAAATTCCACTAAAAAACCCTCCTTACGTAGATGTAATTCAAATTTCCCTATTCTTTTCCATTTAAGCTGCGTGGTATCTCGCTTTTTACTCCCTGGTACTCGACAATCACGCTTCACGGGTAATTTATCGATGTATCATAGATCTAGGGTGGCTTGCTGTTTTAGATGCGGAGGTTTGTGGGGCGCGACTGTTATTATTCCAGTTTACTTTTTTGGTCATTTTCTCCATATTCTCCTTCCTGAATATATTCGTTAATAACGGCTTTCGTTTCATGACACAGAAAACAGTAATATACGTTCTGTATTATTAAAGATATACATGTTGGTCCATTTTTAATTAATCAGATGACGCGGTCGTCAAAGTGGAAAGTATGACTCACATCTTCGGTCGTCCTCCGACGGCTATCTCAGTTCAAGGTCGATTTTTTTTACTGCAACGTAAGGCTGCAAAAATTATTTTGGGGGCTCATCTGGTGAGCTGGTCCTTATTTTGCCGCCTAAGACAAAGATAAACGGTTATAAAGTGTGTATTCATCATTATTTACATTTAAAAACTTGAATTACTGATGGAGTGAGTTGAGACCTTGTGAAAACAATTTGAGATTGAAACTCCTTTAATGAAAAATGGTGAATAATTATAGAATGGCAACCATACTACCATATGGAAACGCGAAAATTTCTCTGCTGTGCATTTGTAAATTCAATTGTTTTCTGATTATTATTTAATGAAGAATTCATCCCCTATCACATTTTTAAATATAAAAACTATTAAAGGGTTTCGTGCTAGAGTTCCATTCTCTCCCTTAGAATGAAATGCGGATTTAATTTGTGCTTGGGAAATCTACGGTCTTTTTTGTTCAAGATATTTTTTCGCGTACGAAAAATAGTGGGTGTTCTGTTGTTCGACTATCTATGCTGCGACGCCTGCACTCATTTAAATTAAATTTTCACATTTTGTCTTTATTTTCTTGACTTTACTGGGAACTATGCAATATATGGTGCATGGCGCCGTCTGCTTTTGGCAAAAGTACCCCCCTGCACACTGCGGGTCGCCTCTTTAATGAGAAATTTTCCTGATTTTAAATATCAGAATATAATTTCTAGATTATCATCCATTTTATTGCGCTGATTTAAACACTTTCTGCGGAAGAAAAAGCTTAATATTTAATCCTAAAAACTGGTATGTTGCTGATTGATTAAATTCGAGGGAAAGTCGAGAGTTAGAAAATAATTTATTCATCTAGGATTTACGTAGTATAGCAAGGCAAAATCTGATTTTTGTTCAAATAATGAAAGAGAAAAGCTGTGGATAGGAGAATAATTTCTAAGTTAGAAAGAGCTATGTGAGAATTGGTATATTGCCGTATTGAAAGAAGGGTATAAGTTAAAGAATGATTAAGTGGAGACGATAAAGAACAGGTAAATATACGAGAAGCATGTCAATGTTAATTTATTACGCAAAAGTTTGGAATCGCTCGAGTTTTGGATTATGTTTAAATTTGATATTTTTGGATGCTTCACAAATATTATTTTCATCTGGGAACTTTAAAATTAGTTAATGAGTATGTTCTTGAAAAATCGCGCTTTGAAAATTAATTATTTTGACACATGAATTTATTCTTATTTTCGTATGTCAATGTGGATTCATTCACCGTGTAACCATCTGCTTGTCCGGTTGGAATATTTTATACACATTTTATTTAATATTTAAAAATTTGATTTTATTCAGCTTTATTATTATATTATTATTTTATTTGGCTTCGCAAAATGTCGGTAATGAAAGACTGATTTGCATTTTACACCAACATTACAGGGAATCTCTACCTACTTAATAAGCCTGATAAAGCCTTCTACGGGAGCACATTAATGAAACTGTAATTATTCTATTTCGCAACCACAGGCAGCATTATTTTTGAAAGGGAAACTTAAACACATTAACAATACATGGCTCATTTTCTGGCCCTGTATTTATTGTATGTTTTCGATGTTGCTGTGTCACTACGGACATCGGTGATTCTGTTTCAGGATTTGTTGAAAAATGATATGAAAATAATTGATACTAAAAGTGAACGATGTGGAGTACATGGTGACGAATATTTACAGCGTTCTTAATAATATTTTTTACGCTTAAAGATGTGGGTTATAGCTCTCATGAGAACATATTTCACGTCGTTTAAGGGCGAATTTTATTTAATCAATGGATAAGATGCGCTACTACGAAACTTTTAAAGGCTATGGAGCCCAAACCTCCCCTTATAGCTGACTGTAAGGGGAGCAAGATGATGTCTATTACCTAGTGCGAAGGTATGGGCTTTAATGACTGCATCTGAGATGATAAGGTGTGACATCAGAACTCAACGCCAAAAAAAATTTGGGTAGAGGGAGTAAGTATGGGACGCAGTTGGCATCTATGGCAATGAGTTGGCAGTATCGCGCAGGTCATAAACAAAGGTCCCAAAGGGAAAATGAGCTCAACATAAACCGCGTGGTTGTTGATGGGTTGCCAGGCAACACCGACGTCGGCTCACTCCTCCATGTTTCAAGTTCTGTAGTGACACAAGCGACGAGATGGACGAATGCTGACATTATTTTGTTTTGTACAATAATTACTTCTAAAATAATAGTAAATATCGTAGATAATATATCTATTTTTAAAGAACCATTGTTATATTTTATGAAAACAAATGTATCTATTCCTCCTCTACAATAAATCTCATTGACACCTAATTAGCCGTTGTGGAAACGTTTATTACATAAAAATTCATATTATCTTATGCCATGTTTTCGCTTTAAAGTATTTCAAGATACGAGATTATGTGACTGAAAATTACTATTAAGACACTTCAAATCACCATTTACCAGCTAATTGCAAAATCCCTATACTATAGACTTATAGAATACCTGTATTTGAATAGTCTGTAAGTATGCGAATAAATTTCCTTGTTCAACATTGTGTACAGTGCATGATTGTATTCTTGAACTGACTGGAGACCGCGCAGAATGAATGACTCCAACGGAAATAATTATACCGTTACGATTACGAACATAACTTTTGTTATTTTAAATGATAATTTGCGGTTATTCTTTCATTTTTAAGGCAACATGCATAGAATTTTGGAGATTTTCGTATATGACTACCGCTATTAGATATGATCCGACAGCTGCTGCCACGTTTACATTCGTCAGCTTCGAATAATAATCCCTTTACGGATTTGCTCCCCCACCACGAGGCAAAAAAGTACTTTCATGTTCCTCTCCTTTTGTGCGACGCATCTCTTCCTCTGCCGAAATTCCTACTCAGAGGGGGGCATTCATGAAAAGTCAGGGAATTTCATTGCGCGGGTAATGTCAAAGATAGTGACAGAAAATTATGTAAATATACTATTATTGTATTATATTTGCAGTGAAGGTCATATAATAAAAAATGTTTGACTAATTTTAACCTTTAAACGTTTGTATAATCTTCAATATTTGGACGCTCCTTTTAGTACATGCGATACTAGTGGTACCTCATTACTGTTTAAATGTTGTGGAGGAAAAATAATTTTCAGCTTAGTAAAAGCACTTGTCTGTTTCCACACACTTTTATTAAAACCGACCATGGTGTCGGCAACTCGTGCCATTATCAAAAATTTGATAAAGATGCCTTGATAATGGCACGAGTTGCCGAAACCATGGTCGGTTTATATAAAAGTGTGTGGAAACAGACAAGTGGTTTTACTAAGCTGAATAACAAAGATTTCCACCGTATCACGCCGGACACTGTATCTTTTAAAATCATTTTCCTTGATCGGTGTTTGAACGCGGATATTCCGATTTGGCGCCCAAGGCTTTACATTTAGCCACCGATGCATCTTCATCCTCTTTCGGGTTATGTTAGGTTTAGAGTACAATGTAATTTACCCTCGCAAATGTACAGTTCTTGGAGAAAACGTGTTTTTCGTACATTACCTCCGTCCTGAGGGCTAGAAATTCAGCCATAGTGCTGGAGAAAATAAAGTGTGAAGAATCTGGACTCCAAAACTGGGGAAGAAAAATAATTTTTCCTCGGTGAAATTTTCGTACTTAATGTGCACTTGCAGTTATCTCCAAAATATACAATGCCAGTTTTTCCGCGGTAACATTCTTCAAATCTCTTTAAATTCCTTTTTCACCGTGATTTTCCTTCATTCAATTACACTTTAAGTGAAATAAATCATATATTTATCCACCGTAGAGGTGAATATTCGGTAAATACCTATTGCCAAACTATCTTGACAATTGTGGCAATTGTTTGGTAGGTCAGGATAAGTGAAGTAATCCCACTTTGATGTTTGAGTGGCCAAGTTGTATTTGATTTGTAGACAAAAATTTTGGAATGTGTGCCACATGCACGCCCCGTCTCGACTGTCTTCCAGCAGGCTTGCAGTTTTCCGTGTTTATCCAAAAAAAGTGCTCCACCTTGCTCTGTTTTCCCTATCTATCCCTGCGTAGAAAATGAGGAGGGAAATGGTGAACTCCTACTGGAATATAGCCCCTTTCAGCTATTGTAGAAGGGTAGTGAAGAACCCTATGGGTCGTGATTACGTATATGACGCCTTTAAACTTCTAATGACCCTAGGTGGAACCTCAGGTACTTCAATTGCAGCACATTAGGCAAGATGTTTTTCCCAGAGTAAGGTTTTAAAGTATAAGATTCGGTGAGTCAAGATTAAATAAAAAAACGATTAAAGAGGGAAGCTTGCTTGTGATTTCTAAATTTTTGGAGAATCATAAAAAAATAAGAGAAAAAGTTCATAGGAAACAAAGTTTTCTGATCGAAGTGGAGTGCTACCCGAATTATTAAAGAAGACTGAAGATTCTCAGCCAAATCGTAATTCAGTCGCATTATCAATTAGCGTTTACTCTTAGTCAACTAGAGTGGCATAGCATCATAACTAATCAACCTAATGAATGATGCCCATTTCTTTCTAGATGGTGATAATGGAATCGCTTAATCAACGCCAAATTCTTCCATACGTTATGTGATTTTTTGGGTTGGTAAATCCCCGTGAGAAAAATTTAAGCGTTTTGGAAATTAGGGGTCGTATGCCATATTCTCTCTCTTTATTCATATATCAGTCGATGGAAATTTAATCTGTTATCCATCATTTGATCTTATGTGTTTAAGTGAAACAGTATTGGGACTCTGATTCTCTATTTAAAGCGCACTTTCAAAAGAAATGAGGTGTAAGTTACTCCTAGTAAAAGTCATTTTTCCTCATAAGAAATTAAAATTAAGTTTAACTTCCGCCCTTGCAAATCCTAAAAAATCTAGTCGTCTAAAATGGGCCCTTAACTCATGTGAATTTTCCACGGAAAAGGAACAATGCCTAGGTGACTCATACGCCTGTGGCTTAATACAGGATGAGCTTTACCCCCACCTTTCGGAATCGCTCATATCTGGAGTGACCTAGGCCGTTTAGTATGCGTTAATCATAATGCATTTGATTAACAGCTTTCTCCATCCCAAAAGTTGTCCTTTCCTCTTCATTCGAGATATCGCTATCCATCAACGTATTCCATTCTAAAAAAATATTTACGTACTTATGTATACGAATAAATATCATGTGTAAGTATGCGTATAAAGTTTGATTTAAATATTTCGGGTGTCCAGTTTAAAAATTGAGGAAAATACTGTGTTCTTTATTAAAAATTAACTTATATTTTACGGAAGAAAATATCAGCTTGCCTAATTGGAGCGAACTCACGTTGAATTTTCATATGTTCATAGAATTAGGAAAAGTTGCCTATTTACATTATTTAAATATAGATGCTTTACTTCTTGTTTAAAATTTTGGGGAAATGAGAGTTATTGTAGTAAACATAGCTTGAGCGCTGTTCTGTAGGAGAAACAAGCCGTTTTTCAGTGATAGTAAAAAAAAAAAGATTTCTCGTTGGTAACACGCATTTGTTTTTATGGCTGAAGTTTCCTCTCGAAAGATCTCGAAATCTCTCTCAAGCTCTAAAATTTTCCGAAAAAGAAAACACCCGCCCACGACGGAGTGAAAAGCTTTCTACGTAGCCCTAACGGCATAATTACCGCGCTATTTTCCGCCACGATTTCACGGTCAAGAGCGGCCGGTTGAGCACTGCTTTGGCTCTGCGCGCCCCGAGCGCTCTCAACAAGAGTAGCGTAGACGCAACTTTGAGGGCGGTGGAGGCGGGAAGTTGACGCAGTGCGCGGAGTCCGCCAGGCTATTCCGCCCGCGCGATCCGCCGTCCTCCCACGCGCGCGCCGGCATTCGCCATTTGCCCTTCCATTTGGTGCCGCCACAGTCCTGCAGTGGATAATCGAGATGCGCTGCCAGGTCATAGAGCGCATTCATCCGTCCGATATATGCAAATGCCCCCTGCTGTGCATGACAAGTCTCGCGCGAGTCGCTCTGTGTTAATATGGTTCTCCATCTCGTCTGTCCACGCGGTTGGGGAATCTTTGTAGATCAGCGTAATCCTCAAAGCAAGCGATGATTATATGTGCGTTTGTGGTTGCAGGGCAACATCCAATTCTCAATTCTGCATACCTCGTACTCATTGTCGTATTTCTTATTTTACCTATGTTAATATTTATAAATTAGCGTCTTCGGCAAAGTTAACTAATCGCCATAGTTTTGTGTGCGTTTGAGGTAGCGGGGTGATATTTCATTTACAATGCTGCATACCTCATAGATATTTTCATAATTCTTTTACTAAACTCTAATGTTTCAATACGCTACCAATATTCAGCCTCTATAATTATAAATAGCCATATTTTCTTCTCTATTGACTATTTTAACTGTGTGGTTGAAATAAATATGTACTCTATTTCATTTTAATCATTTATTATAAAATACCAGTGTATTTTTATGATTCCTCTTGTCGTACTTGACTTATAGATGCATAAAAACACTAAGAACTGAATAACCTTCAGTTAAAATGGTAAACACCGTCGAAAGTATTATTATCAGTCTCGTAGCTGCGATTTTTAAGTATTTTTTTTCTATTTTATTACTTTTAAATACCTAGTCACCATACTTATTTTTAATTTTTAACGAAGAAGATGATGAGGTTAAAACAAAAAAAACGGAAAGATTTTCATTTTTTTATCACAAGAACTGAGCTGTTAAGTAGAGAGATCTTCCAAGCATGAAAATTTTACTTTTCACCATGAAACTTTACGACATCGAAATTGATTTTATCAAAACTATTTGATTCATTTTTTGCTATTAACCATCAATTTTGGAATATGGTTTTTAGCATTTCATTAAAATATTACACTCAAAGAACCCCTAGCCTTCTGGGCGAAGTTTACATGGAAAACCTGCTGAGATAAGAAAAAAAATTTATGTGCGAGTAAACCATGAAATATCTTTCCCATGTGCATGTTACGATCGCCGAGGAAAGGGGCGCCGTGGAAATTTTTTTAAGGTTTCTGGCTTATTGATAAGATGAAACCCTTGGCAAATGCATCAGTAAAAAATTGATTTCCCGTAGTGCGCCAGATAATGAAATTGTCCTAGGATGATGATGAGATGGGATTTTGAGGAGGGGGTATGATTTTAAATTATAGATATAACTTTGTATCAGCAATAACTCTTTTACATTCACCATTGCCTTTCCTGGACCCGCATTTGATAGATATGGCTGCCTCGGGCTTGATAAGAAGTCGAATTAGATACATTTTTATTCATTATCATACGTTCTCATCCTAGCCTAATAAGTGCTAATGTGGAAGTAGGTGATTTTTATTTGGAATGTGTCTATATTTTACCTTATGTAATTAACTATTATGGGTTTAAAAATGAAATAGAGTCGATATTTTGGCTGCTCCGATATATCTCATGGTTTTACCTTTTTTCTTAGGTATTCGTTGAATAAAGAATGACTGAAAGTATGAGAAACTCTTATTCCTCTTCAAAACAGCCTCTGCATAGGTAAGTAAAATCAATTGAAGTAATCATTGCCTGCTCACCATTATAGGAGGGCATGAATTATGAGGATAACCTTGTTTGGAGTATTTTTGATTAAAATAAAAATTTGAGGTATTTTTCGTCCTTTCCCCGAATGAATTTGCCCAATAATTCATGTTTACTTTTACTTGTACTTGAAATTACCTGGTGGTGAGAGAGTTCTTGAAAATAGTGAATAGATAATGAAGCCATGGTTTGGCTTAGTTCATTGATCAAAGAAGGCTATTCGGGCTTTCAGCCGGGTGGTTTCTCTCCATTCCGCCGACGTTTTGGAACTTGAGTCGTGTTCCATCTTCAGGGCTTTCGTAATAACTTTGGTCTTCAGCCCTGGGGATGGAAAACGACTCGAGTTTATAAACGTCGGCAGAATGGAGAAAGACCACCCGGCTGGAAGCCCGAATAGCCTTTCTTTGACTATATTCCCCGGGAAAGCATCAGATTTTATTTAATTCATTGATATTGGTGAAAATAAAAAGCTCTATTAAACAGGATATTTCTATGTCATTTGAATATATAATTGTTATTTTATCACTTGTGTTTCACATGGTTTTCCCAAAGGGCCAATTCAAGTTCACTTGTGTCCTTATGCCATCATTATTTGGAGAGGGACTCACAATATGGCAGGATATGGGATTTTTGTACCTTTGGCAGAATCCCTTGTAGGTCAAGATTTTTCAGTTTTTCTATTGCATCATTCGGTATGATTCCTGTTGTAGATAAAAATACTGGACACACATCCACGACCTGTATTCTCCACTTGAATTTAATTTCATTTACAAGTTCTTAGTATTTATTTATTTTGGTCGCGTGTGCTTTTTGGATATATTGCGATTTAATTGGATGATTATATCTATGAGGAAAATGTGACGTTGTTTTCTGTCCTTAACAACCTGCTATGCATGCCAACTTATCGGACGACCTTAGGTGACCACAATTCTCAGTTTTTTTTTTGGCCGTGGCTATCTTGTACCCATAGTCTTGGTACACTTGGTATGGAGTTGAGACACCTACAGGACGAGGTCTTTGAGAGAGTCTCCTTGAAATATTCCTTTTCTAAAGAATATTGACCTAGAATTTTGAAGTTCTCTACAACGATAGTGTCTTTTATTATTTTTATATAATAATTATTACTAAATGCTATAATTTGTAATGTAATGCATGGGACACGTCGCAGCGATGTACATATCTTTGATTAATCTGTCACGAAAGGGATATGTTCGTAAAATCCTCCAGTAAGCATTCGTTTCAAACGCAGATCTTTTTCCCGTTTCTAAAGTCTGGACCCATTCACACATCGATATCCCTCATTCACTTAAAAATATAACGAGATGCAGAGGTGTCCCCTCCGAAGTGCGCGGGAGGAAATAAAATGGAAACCTCACATCAAAGGCATTCGACAACGATTTATTTCGTCGCTCGAGAACTCGACACGGTAGCTCTGAAAATCCGCGCGCCTCTTTCACGCCTCGGTGTTACACTCTGCCCTGATTGACGTGGATGCGCAGCTGGAGCGCCCCCTCTCGGCATTTTGGGCTTTCAATGCATGCCAATGCGAGTGCAGCGATGAGGGAGGAAGAAGAGTGGTAGTAAAGGAAGGTGAAACCATTTCGCAATAAAAACAGACATCCACTTATAACAGCGCGGGAGGCTAGAGCATTAAGAAATTTTCAGATTCTTTCAATCGATTCCAAAAAAATATTTAAAAATTCAACTATTATTGAATAAGTTATTAGTAAAATTAATTTGTTGTTCTTTTGTGGCTAGTTGGTTAATCTTCTAGAGTAGTATTATTGAAATTTAGGGTGCATCGACGGCTAGGTCATTTCGCACCACTACTGTGTTATTTATTTCCAACACTTATGTAGAAAGAGAGCCACTGCATATAGTGTCTTCGTACAGAGAGTGAGCATATTTATATTTTATTAAATATTTTTATTTCTTTGAGGAACTGAAATGTATAATTTAAGTTGGTAGGGTGGCCTCCTAAAAGGGCTTCTAGGTCTCCCCCTAGATTAATCCGTCTTCGCGCGTCGCGGTACTTAACACAATCTATCAGGATATGTCCTGATAGATTGTGTTATCTTCTAGAAAACCTTAAAAGTGTAAGTCCGGCAAAGGTATGGAATTCCATCGTCCCTAGAAAGTTAGGAAATGTCTGGAAAAGTTACGAGTAAGCTTGGAAAACCATTTGTTTGATAATGTAATAATAATTGATTATAATGCTATAAAATCATATTTGCTCCCGGAGTTATATAAATATCCCGTAATCAATATATCAATCGGTCCGGAAAATTGAAAAATCCATCCTTACAGTTTTGTTAAGTCAAGAAATTTTTAGGTTATATTTACAATGCCCATCATGCTTAGACCAGCATTTTACACTTTAATATTGACATCGTCAGGGCCTAAGGAAATTTTAAATAAGGCAAAAAAGAATAGAGCACGTTAAAAGTTAATCAGCTTAAAAATTTAAAACATTGGCATCACAATTTTTCATTTTTGAAACTGCTTTATGGTCAATATTTTGTTCCTATTCTAATCCCCCTCAGTTACTGATTGTAGATCCATTTAATTGCTAAGTGTTTACCTGTGGAGGAAAGTAATTATTTTTATGCATTAATCATTATTTTTTTAATGCATGACCAATTCCTGGGAAGTTGTAATACGAATTATAAAGTTACCCAGAAGAACTGTATCATTTGTCACTCAAAACATTTGGCTATTTTAAAAATCAATTCTCAAGCTTAATTTAAAAAATCTGTAGTCAATTATGACGGTACAATCAGAAGAGAAAATTTTCAAAATTTCTTTTAGGTGCTTTTTTCGCTTTGAATCATCCTTAATTCTTTGAACCAAGCCTTCCCAAGCCGATCCCAAGATCCCAAGCCGATCGGCCCCGGTCTGCATTTTCCGCTGCCAATGAATGCCAATGTGATAGCTCAGCTGGGAGGAAAAGTAGGTGAAACCTTCTCGCAATAAAAACCGACGTCCTCTTATTCGAGTGTGCATCATTTTGGGTTTATCGCGGCCCCGCGAATCTAATTCCTGCGGACTTCCATCCCAGCCCCACTGTCTACCTCTGTGTTTCCGCGTGGCCTTTCGTTGACATGTATGCCTTTCCCGCTGGTGATGGGGAGCATCGTTCATTTTCTCGCTCTCGTTCTCTCAAAGGAACGGGTTAAAAGATTCGTTACCTTTTGAGGATGCCAAGTCTTCAATTCCGATGTGATTTTGATCTTTGCCAATACTTTATACATGTGATCAACTAGCCTCAGTTTCCTCTTTTTCAGAGTATCTGTTTTATTTTTAAATCTATTCTAGGAACTCTAGTTACATTCTTCAGAATGTTAAGACATTTTTCATAAGACATAATGTTTATTGACTTTTAGATTTTTTTTTCAATTTTAAAGTATAATCTATATTGATTAAGTTCCCATAATTTATTTATTTATTTAGGTAGTTGCTCACGTGCAGCATTTATACCAATTTACAGTGATATATAAACAAACATGAAATTCAAACGTAAAAAGTCAAAATAAAGAGTACAGGCAAAAGATAGTTAAGACCAAAAATACAAGACACGTGGAAAGGGAGGTAGAGAAGGAGGTTTATTTATTCGCTGGGGAATGGGACATGGCGAGATTGACAAATGAGTTTAAAGGCCGAAAAAACGGCTCAATATTAACTGGCAATGAATTGAGCAGGGAGTAAAGGCGGTGTTGGAGTGAGCGCTTAGTGAGGGATAGTCTAGGGATAGGCGTATGAAGTCAGGAATGGCTCGGCTAGGCACTTTGTAATTAATGGAGGTAAGGAAATCATGACAATCAATGTGTGAGTTTCGAATATTGTAAATAAAATTTAAACCTGTTTTAATCTTTTGATGGCAGAGATTAGTGATTGACAGATGAGATAGGATTGAGCTGGTAGACATGTTTCGAAAGTGGGGCACCTTGTCTTACAATTCTGGGGAAGAAGATAGTTACACTGCTAAGAAAGGTAAGGTTACAGGGAACTGCGATTGACCGTATGGGAGAGCAAAATTCCGGTGGCTGGAAGGATAAATGCTGAGAAGTATGACTAGAGAGTTTGAGGATAGGTTATTTCTGTGCAGGGGTAGAGGAGACCTAAGAGTGACTTAGCTTTGCACTTGATTAGATGCATGTGATCTGAGAAGTTGTTTATTGTCAGTATGACGCCTAAATCCTTCACAGCCGAAACGCGTTGAAGAGGCTCAGAGTTAATTGAGTTCTGAATAGGGTATTTTTTAAAGAGAAATAGAGAGGGAATAGCATTTTCTGAAATTTAAGTTTAGCTTCCAAGTATTGCACCATTTTGCAGTCAAATTTAAAGCATTCTGAAGTAATTTGCAGTCCGAGGTAGTTTGACTTTGCTTAAATAAATCATGTCATTAACATAATTATTTGTCATTAAAATAAAATTTGCTTGGGGAAATAAGAATTAATTTATTTTAACAGCTGGATTTTCTCGTTACGGACTCACATCGTTCACGAGTGATGGATAAAGATTTGTAGCATGCAAAGATATTAGTCACCCGTGACATTTCTTTGCTCTGAGATCCGAAAATTATTTTTTCTTATTACTGTATTTTTCATAGTAATGGTGTATGAACGACTTGGCAGTAATTCACTAACTGATTGATTGTAAATAAAATTATAAGTTAGGTAACGGTTAAGTCAATAATTGATTAAAGCTCTCGCAGACCCGTGATTGTAAAATGATCTTTGTTTTTGTGTGTTTTCCGTGTATGTTTCTGTCTCTTCCATTGACATTTTCACTCGCGTGCTGGAATCCTCATCAGAGTATTACGGATTTATAACCGTTACACTCTGAAGAAGCCTCCAAGCTGCGATCGGAAACCTCTGTAGAAGTGAAAAAATACGCAGAAAACATTCAAAGCTTAAGTTTATTTATAATAGAAATTGTTGCGTTTGTTATCGTTTTTGAACAAAATGAATATAATATGAAGGCATAGCAATTTTTGTTGCACAGATAATGAAAACAATTACATTTTGTCCTCGCTACCTCATAAGTATAGTGGAACGAGATTGGTGATTTTGATTGAAAAGCTTTTTAACTTCATAATAGGGTAGTTTCCTTCATCAAAGAAAACGAAAGGTATTGATTGCGATTCGTTCCCCACCAGTATTGTATTCATACTAAACAAATTATTTGGTTTTAGAAATCCCGGTTCAGACGAATAGCAAGGGTCAATTTTAACCGCATTTGAAAAAGGCCATATTGGCGCCTGTACGATCCTACTCCACGTGACGTCACAGGGACCTAGTTTTTATACGAGTAGATAGGAGTTTTACATCGTCTGAGATTACCAATGCATGCATGAGGCACAGAGCTCAGAGAAACATGTCTTAATAATCACCTATTAAAACTGGCTAAGGTCGGAAAGTTTTCTTCGTTTGATAAGGTATTAATAATCATTATTTAAGCCAAGCACAACCAGCTAGCATGGTACTCAGCTACCTGCTAGCATCCTGCGTCGTATCAGCGCTCAGAGCCTCGACCCAAGGTCACCTCACTTGCGGCAGCGGGAAGCAGAACGACGTCACGCGGAGTTTTTCCCCGCATTCATACTTAGCCGTCGCGTTTTCGTGCGCTTGAAATTTTTCACTTTTCATTTAATCGCGAAAAATAGATATCGCCATTTAAAAATCTAAAAGCGTGAAATACGTACTCCAGGAGTAATAATTTTTCGATGTAGGCTATAAAAAATAATAGGAAACCACCCTATTCCTAATGCATTTGCTTCAACGACTCGGGTTTTAACGTAGCACGTCATCTCTGGGCAAAAAAGCTTCAATGATTGCATCCGTAGTTGGATTTCATCCTTCTCGCTCCTCTAGCAGAAGCGTCGCAGAGGAACGGGTCTAACTCTCGTTCTTCCATCCATACATATATATATCTCGACTTCCTCCTCGGTCGTTCCTTCAATTTCACTTCCATATAAGTCTTTATCAAATTCCCACCTCCATAAATCGAGGTTATTGCCGGAGCGAAATCCCCGTCTTTCCTCTTCATTGACGAGTTTGGACCAATTTCCCTTCCTCATTCTCACAATTCACCTCTTTAAGGGTTAATTCATTCATATTTCTAACCCTCCCCGAATCGTAAACTCCCGTCCAAAATATTTCGGAATTTCTTCGTTACTTTTTCCTTGACGAAGCGCGTTGAATATTCCCGACTCCGTATCGGGTTTTAAGTTAACCAAGCTTTGTTTCCTTTCGTCGTTCTTCGTTGCCGCTTAGACGAAACAAAGAGACGGAATATTTTATTGGAAGAATATCCTGTTTTGTATTAAGCCCCTTCAGCGCTGCTCTAAATGGCGGATTCGTGATCATCCGGCCCGGTATCGAATCTCGACTGGGTTTCTTTAAAGGTACTAAAACTGAGGTGATCGAGTAAAGCCTAGTCTCTAGAGGCGAATGGAACGTCTGCATCAGTATAAATGATGTATTTTTTGACGCGAGGAAGTTGAACTGAAAATATTTTTCACAATAAATGGTTAAACGTCTTCGTCATGCGCTTGAAATATAGAGCACGGTTTTTTATACACGGTGAAAGATGTAGCTAAGTTGACGTGTAACTTTGTTGTTTTCTCGTGTAATACTGCATAGTTTTAAATTACTAATATTTGTTTATCACCACGTAATAAAGCCGTCAACAAGAGTACAATGGTTTCAGAAATACTTCGTTAAAACATTCACCAAATGTGACGCGTGATGATTATATGAATTAATTAAACTACAACCTTCCGAGGCAGCGCATTGCCTAAGTAATAAGTTCGCAGCGCAGACTTTATGTTGGCGAATAGCTGTCACGTAAGGTTTGAATGAAATATATTTTTAAAAATTTTGTGTTAATCATGCTACTTTTTCTGAGTTGAATTCGTAGTATCAGTGCAATCGGTGTTCCTATTCAGACGCTTTTTTCCCCAGTGGTCATAAAATCCCCAGTTTGGGAGATAACTTTGTTTTTGCTAAACGTTCAACAACTAAAACAGCTTCATTTTTAAAATCATTCTTTGTATTAATATTACCACAACTCTCAGAAATTGGAAATAATATTGCATTATGCGAGATAAAATGAAGTTTTACGCCACCAAATTCATGCCTTTCGTTGCCAATTAAAAAAAAAACGGTGCTTTTTTCAATCTTGAAGAAAACAGAAACTGAAACTGCGAAAATGCTTTTCCTCAACTTAAAGCGTTAAATAAAGCAAGTTTTTCTATTGATGCTTAATATCTTCGTGCAATATTTTTATATTAAGGAGAAACCTTTAAAGCTCGGTTCACTAATAATGGTAAAGTTCGTTTAATTGCTTAAACTTATATTGTTACAAAATTTATTATAATTTCATTTCATGTTAATTTTCCTATTACTGTATTCTAACCGTATTTTGTATGTTTTCAAGATTGTATACATGCACATGGACAAATGTTTCTATGAAGGACTCATAGAAGAGCCGCTTTTGTTTAAAGGTTATTATAAAATGCACTGCCGAGCATTGCCTTATTTTTTGTATGTAATGGCAACCCCTAATCAAGACTTATCTTAAGGGGTGTCTAATTTCACTGTTAATGTATGCATATGTTGAAATATTTTGGGGCAGTGAAATAAATATCTTTATCTACTTTCATCATTTTTATCTACTTTCGTTTTTTCTAGCCTTATGCCCACTTCGGTCATCAATATGTCCGATTTTTTGGCAATATTTTCGTGATGCATATTGAATGATATTTTCATTAGCTTTGTGATCTCATGATATTTTTTCTTTTACGTGGCTTCTTTCCGTGACAGTAGCTACTGGTTATCTTAGTTGAGTTACTTCAAATCGAAAGTAGTACTATTTTCAGTTAAGACTTAAAACTATAACTTCGTAAATTTTCATCAATTGTAATATCCATTGAATCATTTCCCGGAACTTCCATATAATTTTCAATTGGTGAAAAATAGACTGCTTTTTTGTACCTTTTCCCTTGAGGCTATTCAAGATTATTCTGAAAGATGTCAATTTTTATGACTGGAAATCACACTACGGTAGTAGAGAGTAAGAATAAAAGACGATTGAAAATACTTTTTTCTAGTAAAAATTCTCTATCTAACAAAGGAGAATTTTCTGTTTAAGAAGTAGTTAAGGAAGCAGAAGTATTATTAACACAGTTTGGTTACATTTATTTTTATCATCATCGATTCTCCATAGCTTCGTAAAATTCGTTTTCCATTACTACTCGATTACCATCGACTTTCGAGACGTTTATGAAATAACCGAATTCGGATGCCTCACTACCCTCAATGTTAATGGAACATTAAAATAGGTACTCGAACCTGCTTATAACCTAAAGTAGGTACTCTAACGAACCAGCCCGTCCTTTTAACCGCGTAAATTGCCTCAGTTGCCGGTCACAATCCATAATAACTTCACCGTTAGCCTTAGCCCATATCTCCCGCCCAATTGCATTCGGTCCGGCATAATTCCTCGTCCCCCATTGGGATGAACCGAGCGTAGGTAGTCAGTGTGTCGTCCAAGGGTCGGGGAGACTACGTGAGGGGGTGTAGGCGGTAGAACTCTTGAGTCGTCGAGGGTTAACCGTTTGAACTTCCCCCCAACCCCCTTCGGAGCGCCAAATTAACCGCGTGGGAGGTTATAATCGGATAATGGGAAGGACCGAAGCGAGCATTCAAACCCGATTCCTTCACGGTGGCCCCCCAACAATTTAAGCACCTTCCAATGGCCTTCAGATGGGGGAGAAGAGGTGGGAAAGGAAGGTACAGGACGTGGGGGTTTTGTGTGGGGATGGTATGGGCGTCAGGGGGGAGTCCATCCGCATCCAGCATTTACGAGCCCAAACGGCGGCCTTTCCAGTCATTAAATGAGGGAAAGCGAAATAATGGGGAAATGAGTTGGCGGAGAGGAAGGGGGAATTGATATTGCCGATGGACGGCATTTCGCTCTGTGCATGCATACTTACAGAGACTACGGAAATGGAGGTAGATCTGCATGACTCACCTGTCCCTGTAAAAAATGAAAAGAAGACATGTTTATCCATCTTTGATAATACACAAAAATGAATAAAATTCATGAGCATGAAAATTATTTGAAGAATATCCATGTACTACCAGTTACATCAGTTACTTTTATACATTCGATGGTGCTCAGTGTGGCATGGGATCTACTTATCAATTGATTCATGCAACTTTATGTTTTGTCGGTGTGTGAGTTTTCCTACTTATTGTATCGGTATGACTATTACTATATCTAGTTCTGATTTTATGAACCTATCTAAATTACTTTTCAATACGAAAGTTGTTTCAAAACGAGAATGTGTAAACTATTAGTCCCACGTTAGGCGCTTCCTTAACTTGCCAATGGTGGCAAAAATGAGATCTTTTCTTGTTCACCTTCTGGATGAAAATTAGATTCTTCTTTGAAACGCTCCCTTTGGATCTCATGAATGTGTATTGATTGTGCATTGCATTCCGGGAGGTAGAGAAAATTTTGGTCGAGGACAGCGTCGGAAATGGAAATAGTTTACCATACCTAGTTCACCCATTCAATACTTATTTATTATTTAGCACAGGAACAATTGGAGAATGTAAATTAGCACTTCTAATAGCTTAATCGAGAAAACTGAAGAGACCGTAATCAATGACCCAGTGAGGTGTCTTGCTCTGTGAGACTAGTTCTTTTAACCAGTGATATTATTATCAATTTAGTGGCTGTACTGATTTTGCCGAAGAATATTCATGATACCTCGCTGACCATGGCATCTAGCTAGATTGAGTGGATATAGTGTCCTACATTTGTTCATTACTGCACAGTTATTGAGTCGTTACTCACCAAAACTCCTTTTATCTTTATTTTTATCAAATGGCACTAAATCTCGGTTAATCTATTCCTTCACCTTCACTGGCCTCATATGTTCCCAGTTTGCCCCCCAAATTTACGTAGTAAATTCACCGGAAATATCGGATCAGCCGCTTGATTCCCTTCTGTGAGTGCATTTTCGCGAGAATCTCAGGAAAGTAAGGCTGAAAAAGTGGCATTTGCTGGGTGCCCACGCAGCTGAGGTTATTGGGAAAAAGAAGGGGCGGGTTATTGGCCGTAAAATCGCGCGAGTCACCGGGTAGGTACCAAGGATTTCGCTTCAAATTCTTACGAGGCCTGGGAGCCTATCACTCTCCCCTTGTCGATCTTCTATGCCTTAACCAGGACTCAAGTTTATTTTTTTGCATCAAATATCTCCTTTGATGGAATCAACTGTATGCTTTATTTGGGAGGAAAATCGGGAGAAAATGCACTGAGCCGGATGCCGTAAAGAAAGAGTGCCCTATCCTCGCTTCGCCACTTTCACATAAACAGTCATTCATGGTTTTTTCGCGCTTCTGGGTGCAAAAGTATTCATAAAACGTTCCAGGAATTATGGGCTTTATTTTTAAATCGAGAGTCACGAATGAACTTGGCGAATTACTTCGTAAAATAGTCGACAGTTTTGTTTGCATGAAGTCGGTTCCCTGCCTGAACGTCATCGGTTCCCATTTTACCATTTTCCAGAGATGTCCAGTATTCTTAAGTAAGGAAACATCAACAGCTACCGTGAATCGGTCAAGTATATCTGTCGTTGGTCACTTGTTGCATGCCATGGGATATTATAACTCTGCTGATTCTGAAGTATTTTCTCGCTCACGATTGATTCCTCGAAGGTGATAAGATTACAATTTAAAAAATCTAAAATCAATAAAAAAATTTATCGATTCATCTAGAAATTTGCACTTTTTGGAAATTTTAAAAATTATTGAAAACCAGGACAATACTCTGATAAACGAATATCTTCACCATCCTTTTCCCCTATTTTCCGTTTCTTTCCGTTTCAAAACTCATCTCTTCCTCCGTTAGGTACTTAAGTAGGTTAAGTACAATAATAAGATAAAGACATAATAACTTACGCCTGATTATGATATTTACTCATCGAAACCTGGGTCGTTTTTTGTAATAAAAGTAGTGGTATTAGTAGAAGTCGAATATCCAAGAAACCTTATAATAGTAGGTACTCCACACAGTCATGAATAAGTTAGTGAATTTTATAACCAAAGAAGTTTCTTTGTCCTCAAAGGCTAGAAAGCGGTAAATGAACTTCATTTGCTGGGGATACAGAAGTCTCCGCGAAACGTAGGTTTTTCTGTAGCCATTTCGGAAATATGCTGACACCGCGCGCTGATATTTCTTCAGGAAAAATTCGGTCTTCTGGCTGTATCTCTCAATGCATTATGAATCACTAAAAATATAATCGAAGTAGGTAAATAAAGTGAATACAAATGGTGAGAATTATAACTTTGATGTTGAATCTTAAATTTAGTATCCATTGTATACCTAATTGATGGAATGAACTAAAAATATTTCGGGAAAAAGTTTACTGGGTACTTAGTCGAAACTTTAATTAATTAATTTAATCAAATAATTTTATCACACTTTATAAACAAGTTTTATAATTTGAAACTTGGGAGCAAAAACACATCCACACGCCATGATTATTACAATCCAACTCCCTCTCTTTTCCGTTCACAACAATCTCCGTCCACCATCACTTGCCTCATTGTTCCACTCCCATCAATTGTCACATCAACATTCTCCGACTCAACTCAAATAACACTCGAAATTAATTGTTACATATAGAGAAGGATGTGTGAGAATAAGGACTTTTTTGCCACCATTTAGGCTACTTACCTAAACGGCGCCTAAAGCATTTTCCTTCAGGTGAAAAATTCAGTGGTGTGACCGCGCCAAATGCGGATAATCCCCTCTGAGCGAGGGAATGCTCTTTCCGCTCGCAAATCCCGCTGAGCGAATCGTCGTGTCGTCCGGCCTTCGCTTTCGGCGGAAACCGCGCTCCTCGTTGACCTCCTCGCTATTCGCCTTCTCGGCGAATCTGGAAAACGTGATTTACGGCGAATCCTCTTCCCTCTACCTACACTAATACAAATTCCACGAGTGGAAGGAAAACCTTTCCTACCCGCAGCCTCGCTTCAACTATTTCCACTTTTATAAAATCCCAGTACTTTAATCCTCATCGCCTAGAAATTAGTTTGCCTTTTTGGGAAATGAGTTTTTTTTTAGATAGACATTATTTTTATCATCGTTTCTACTGTTACTCAGTATTTCAGGATATGCACTTAGTGCTTAGTCATTTAATTCTCAAAAACCGATAGACTTTTGCCTTTCAGCCCTTTAAAACGCGGTTTTTGATCAATATCATCATGATATATTAAAAGAGCAATGTTTAGAATTTATATCATTATTATCACAATATTAAAAAAGGAAACCTCTCCTAGCTCCAGCTTTGCTCCAATTATTTCCACTATTATCAAATCCCCGTCCTTTTACCCTTTATTCATGCCTAAAAATTAGTTTTTTTCGGTTTGACTTTGTTTTTCTCGTCGTTTCTACATTTACTTAGTTTTTCAGTGTTTTACTTCTCAAATACTGATTGAATTTTGCCTTTCTCCCCTAGGCTTAGACGGTTTTTTTTAAAATTTCCTTTTCTTGAATGAAGTCTTGGTGAAAGAAATCCCTTATTGGAAGTTATTATAATTTTCCATTATTTTAAAAGGTTTGTCGCCATAACCCTAATTAAATCAATGATCCCGGATGCGTTATCTAAAGAATATATCCATAATTTGAGTCAAAAATTGTGATAGCAGTTTGTAAAATTCAATTACGCGTGAAAATGACTTGCGGTCCAAGCATCAACTTGAGAGCTTTCCTTGTTTTTTCAATTAAGATTTGGGCCATAAAACGACGGGGCGAAATCAAATTATCTCTTACGCTTCATGAGGGATTTTCTCTCAGACAGGCTTGCATATATCGTTTTTAATGGGTAATTTTTGAGGTAATGTAATGGAAATGAATGATTCTAATCGCCGAAATATTCTTAAAGCGTCTTAATTAGAGCGTTGCTCCTTAAGGTATTGTGAAAATTATCTTATTAATTTTAATTGAGGTCTGGTGATCGACCAATTTTCTATAATCTGGATCTTGAATTAATGAAGCATCTATCAGTAGTATCGGATGGAGTAAGAAATGGTTGATATGTCATAATCACTGAGGATTTTGAGCAACTGTGTGGCATTTTTCTTAAATATTCAAGTCTATGGCCTAAAAAATCATTCGAACCAGAGTAGCACACATTCTGTCGTGTTATCTGCCATTTATTAATTGTGTTCATATTTATTTCTGTTACTGACATATAGTCAAGTTTGCAAGTCTCTCAGCTAATTAGATTTGTGTATGAAAGCGTTGACCAATTTTTTAGAATATTAAACCAATACTAGATATTTAAGTTTCCCGAGTATTTTAATATGAGTTTTCGTAGTAACACACATTATGAAGGGTCGATTGTGTAATTATGTATCATTACGACCACGGAGGAAATGTATACAATAACCAGCATCGGCTTATGTACATGGAATCAAGATTAAAATGCCAATAACCTATATCACGCAGTAATCTGGTTGATCTTATTGGCTGAAATTCGAAAAAAAGGTTGTTTTTCATGCTATTTAACTCTATTGGATACTTTAATTCCTCAAATTCATTACTTAAGAGGAAGAAATTTATCATAACTTATTTCTATTTTTTTTACATTCCTGTTAAAATTTACTGTAATAACACCGAAATGGGGTTTCAGCTTTGGCCCAGGATTTTGATCTTGGCAAAGGATTTTGATCTTTGGCCTAGGATTTTGATCATTATCTGCTATAAATTTCATCTCCAATTAAGGTGACTCGATCGTTGCATCAAGTAATTCTAGTATTATCTCAGCTTCGAGTATCCTTGTTCCCTCGTTGGTGAAATCGTTCCCTCGGAAAGACAACAAAGGCACTGTTGGAAACCGGTGGAGGAAATGACAAACCTGAGGCTTTGTCATTATTCATCACTTCACTTCGTCCTCTTTCATCTCAGTGCCCCGACCATACGCTCATCATTTTCTCGCTTTACCCTGAGGGACACTCTTTTCCCGTAACCACTTCGCTGCTTGTGCCGACTAATAACAGTGTTATTCCACCAATCCTCACCGACTTTCTACGTGTCTTCACTTTCCCCATCGGCTCTTTTAGTCACATTCAATCGGGGATAGGAGTTGGGTGGCAACCCGTTTTGGATCTAGGAAAACATGCGGAGCCTATAACTACTTATGCACGAGAAATAGTTTTCACAATGGAACGCAGCAGTAAACTGTACACTTATTTTAGTATCGACCTACCCAGGTTTCGGAAGCTCAGTGCTTAGATATCCAAATAAGTCTGCAGTTACAAATTGGAGAAGTGAAGCCTCAATCGATTTGAAGAATGATCTGGTACTTTCCTGGAGAGTAAACTGGTTAGTTTTCTCTCGGGTTTCCAACCGGGTGAGAGAGTCTATTATTTCAAACGTATCCTGCTCTTCAGTAATTCCCTGAAGACGAATAAATTGACGTACCTATCTCGAAACATCGGACATGTTGGGCTCTCTCAGACTATTGGAAATCCAAGAGCATTTTTTCACCTTTTTTTTTCGGTGTATGAGAAAAAGCTTTTTGCTTATGCTAATGAGCTAACTATTCGACACCGACATATTTATTTAGATGACGCCAAGACAGGACACCCGGGTAATGAAAATAATACTAATTATAAAGTACGAAAGTACTTGAGAATTTTTTTTTTCTCTGCTATCAGAATTTCATTCAAAGAATGCAGTATGGAAACAACTCTTATCCAAGCCATTCGATGTGTTATTATTTCTCCAACAAAAAGGCTGCTTTCAGCCAGTATAAAGTTGGACGGAGTTGAGTGAACTTCATTTCTGTTTAATAATCACTAAATTAGACTAAGCAATTTTTCAGTACAAATTAACTAAGTTTTTTAAAATCCTGATATGATTACTGGATGAATAAAATGGTGTAAGCGTAAAAATAATGGCCTCCAAGCTATGTCATATTTCTTGGTAATAACTAAGTAGGTATGTATTGTGGCGACAATGCTCGCCAGCATGTTTTTTTTTGTTATAAATTAATTTCATAGCAACATTTGTTTATTTTTAAATGACCGTGAGTTTATTTTTCCCTAATGTCTGCTTCAATTGATGATTTATTTGTATTTTGGTAATTTTTGATGTGTATGAGTGTTTTTTTTTTTAAAGTGATTCAAAAAGTGCGCGATAAAGAAAAAAGAAGGAAGAAATTTTTGATTGAACATTGAAATTTAATTATTTTTTCTTTGACAAGTTGTTTTTTGTTGCTTTCTTTACGATCGCATACTTCATTGATGCAGATATTTTGTTAATAGATTTTAGTCCCCTTACTAACCATTTCATGAATAAATATTGCTTGCTAAGTTATAAATGTTTTTTGAGATTTTAAATTTGAGAACGGAGGTTTCCTATCAACCGCTTCATTAGTTGTATGTACCCGCTTATTTTTACATCGCCCAGCCTTGAGGTATCGTGCTCTAGCTTCCGACTGTCGCGTATTCGGCTCGCAACACGCGGCCCGAAGCCGACTGTCACAGTATTCAATATTTTCTTTGCGTGAAAATTTTAGATTGGATATCCCCGTACCTATCATAAATAAACTACGCCGTCAGATTCCAATCAGTGCCAACAGAGAAAGGGGAAAATATTTTGGTACATAGCGATAGAATCTATCCTTTCCGCGTCGTTACCGCGGGGATGAGTTTGATAGCACCGTTTACCATCAAGGATGCTGTCAGGAATCGATTAAAGAGATTCGGAGATTGCCTTCTATTCCCTTTTGAGTCCGCACCGTTCGAAGTCCCTCACAAATGCCGCACGGGTTGCTCAGAAGATGAAGAAGGTATCTTAAGCGTCTTGGCCGAAAGAAAATAATGGGTGGGATTTAGAGTCTGAAGGCATGATGCATTGCCTAAATTACCATTATGTGCCGACCTGGGTGAAGAGCAAATGGGATATCCCTGCTGAGTTGAGCTTCGTCATTTCTTCTCCAAATAAAAGAGGTTATCTTGATAACTTCACAGAATTGAACAAATAAATCGCTCTCATTGCTTCGCTGTATCATGGACAATGTAGATATTAATAAGCAAAAAAATTAGAGAATTACACCCACATGGAGTTACGAAATTATTATGTTGGCCAGATAGCACTAGAAATATGCATCCCATAGCTATTTTATATGCTTTTGATTCTCTTAGTAGAAGAATGAGTATTAAAAATTTGCACAAAAGGTATTGTCTGCCACCCTTGGTCTGGTTTTTCACGCAATAAGGAAGCAATTTGTGTTTAAGCGAGAAATATGTATGTCTTTAGTAGTGAGGATTTTGACCTGGACTCAGCGATATAATAAGTAAAAGTTTACTTCCTAAGTTTTTAGATGAATATTTATAACTTTTAGCCATATCATTTTAAGGTCTCTTGGAAAATCCCTCCTATTTTCAAGTTTCCTTGGAATAGATCTGGTTCCTAAAGTTCCTGAGTAGAGGGAGCAACTGCCTGAGTTTTTAATGAGTTGCATTGCCAGCGCAAGTTAGTCCTTCTCGTTCCATTTTTTAAGAGCTTCTCAACGTGTGCCGTTTTTATTCATTCATTAACCTGGCTTGCTTCTTTTAAGGCGCCGCGAAAATCCTCCGTCTGGAAGAATTGAATGAGAATATTTACACACACGGAAGATGTGGTGCAAACAAGGCACAGGAATGTCCTCGTAAGAGTATCCGTATGGATGATTTGTAGAATTCTGAAGGAGGTGATATCATTAAGTGGATGAGTAGCGTGTAACATTTGAGAGGGGGAAACTTTTTGCGAGTGAATAAAACTGCTTTCACTAAAGACATGTCTATTTTTGCTGTCAGGTTTCAAAAGAGTGGTCATGAAATTCAAAAATGCAATTAACATGGAGATGACGTGAAGAATATAGAAGAACCTGTGAGACAGAGAAGAATAAGAACCTGTGAGATAATTAAGTTTTACGACCTAAGTTGGCTGCCGTGATTTGACTATAGTATATCCGTGTACTCCTTAAAGCCCGGTTGTAATTGAGAACTCATATATAATGATTCCGTTTTCTTACAGGAAAAAACTCATCTTTATTTGGAAAAAGCACCGTTGTATATTAATTTATCATCATTTTATACTCGAATTTAACAAAAGCTAATCTATGCTTCTTTATTAAGAAGAAATTCATGAAATAAATCGCTTATTTGCAAGTTGGTTTATGCTCTCAGAAATTTTTTTCCCGCTTGAATTATGATGAATGTAAAATAAAATATGCGCCTTCTTTAGAGCGTGCAGATGAGTACCGCATCACGCTCGGTCTAGAGCGTGCAATATTTTTTTCCCCTACCTCGCACCCTAAAACGGGCGTTGTGAAACGGCCTAACTTTCTTTCCGACGGGCTCCAAAATATTCCGTCCCTGCGGTTTGTTAGCACAAGAGCAGGGAGTGTAACCCTGTTGGGTGGCAATAAAGCAGTGTTGGGTGGGCTGGCCACGGTGGGCAGTAAATACTGCGAAGCCTTAGTACCACCCAAGGGCCGCCGAGGAGAAGTTTGGGTGGAAGGGCTTTAGTTGGAGAGAAGGGATGCGGAGAATTGTAGACGGGCATCGGGAATCGTGGTTCACTCTGGGGGCACAAGGGTAAAGTTCAAAGGCCAATGTGGGACGCAATTCCCTCCCCAACGTACCCTGTATTCGACAGCCCTGAATATATGCATACCTGAGGCCACCATGTTTTCAATACGATTTTAATAATGGAATTTTGGATCCAATCTTACGTTGGGATTTACTTCCTCGTATACGTCCTGCCCTGGAAAATAGTTTGATGCTGTACACTGATTTTATATTTCAAATACAGTCTAATTCAATGATTTTATCTGGTATATTTTATCTTTGGCTAGTATTTTGAGTTTGTATCGGGCATCGGAAAACGTTGAATCGTTTTTCATAACTTATAAACGTAATTTACCACTCAAAATTTATTTTAAAACTTCCACTTGTTCTTTTTTCAGTGCTTATCTTCATAATTTCTATTATAAGTTGGAAATGTGTGAGTTATTTTTAGGCGCAAATTTTGGTGACAGTGCATTCTTGCAGATCTATTATTCTTGTATGTCTGCGTGTATGATAGGCTGATGTGAGATGATTGTTTCTATCTGCTGTTTTGGCTACTAGTATTATAAAAGCCACTGCTGGCATATGGAGCCAGATGGCACAGGAATCGGCCACTGGACTACGACCCGGAGACTTACAGGCCCGGAATAAAACTTTTGGGATGCAATTTTTCGTCAGAAATCAGAAAAATATCCATAATTTATTCAGAATATAAATTTTCTCTTTCTTTGAAAGTTTATTGACACTTAAAAAGATTATTTGGGCGTATGTCTGCGCTCATATGTCAAACTGACAAGTATGATATATTTGTCTTACGCTCTCCAATCAATCTAATATCAAACTGGCTGCTATGTGAAAATGCCAGTCATGTGGAAACATTTATATTTATAGAATATTTTATCAAATGTAAATTTATTAGGCATTCGTCAAGCCGTTGCTAGTACATTTTTACGCGTCTTAGGTGCAAAATGAAGGAGAGGCAACGTACAGCTATGATCATATGCTCTTCGATGCTAGGGTAAGGGTGGAGCAGTAGAAATGAATCTAGTGTAGATGATAGCCTACTCTTAGGCAAAAACCAAGGAGATAATGACCTTTGAAGGGATGTGTTGCTATGCATGAAGTGACTTTCACACGATACCCAAGCCAAGAAAAATTTTCACCACTGTCGGGATTTTTACCCGATCCCTTGGATTGGGGAGTCAACAATCTACCGAACACACGTTCCAAAACACCCTTTCACATTATTAAGTGAAATTGTTTCGAATAAAGGATAACGAACGAGATGCTAACCTATAAATTATATTATCCCAGTTTCGTAAATGATGAAGGAAGCTCTAGTTAATTTGCTCATTAATTTATCTTAAATCTCGCCGCTCGCCAAAAGATAACTTGATTAATCTCGTTTAATTAATGCTTTTAAATACCTTGGCTCATTCACGCTTCGCTTGAAAGATAGAGAGCGTTCCACCTCGGTTTTAGCGGAGTAACGGTCGTGCAGGATATCCTCCGTTCATGCGCAATTAATTCCTTATCTGCTATCCTATTCTCATCTTTTTTCGCCTTTTTTCGCACGGTATGAAAATTTGACAAATGATGGAAAATAAGGCCAAAGGGGACATTTAATTGTTTACATTCGTCATGGCTATGTTTCTTAAAATACTACCCGTTTTCTCCTTCTGTGTGGTCTGTATAGATATGTACACACCTGTATGGAATGATGATTTACTTCTCGGAGTATAGGGCTGAGAACGATATGCAAAATCCATTCTTATCACAAACATGTATCTTCAAAATTTATTCATAACTCTAACAACAAAAACAACTGCAATTAAAGATCAGACTTTGGCAATCTAAGTAAAATTTATTTTTATTTAGTAAATCCAAATTCATGGTAACTATGCTAGCTAGTTACAATCAGTAAACAAATCTGTGCAAATACAGTAAACAAATCTGTGTAAATACGGTGTGTCTAAGTTCTTGTCTATCCTTTTTCATTTATGTACAATTGAACCCATTTTGTATTTTTTATTTTATTATTGTCGAAAAAATATTGTAATTATCTTTCGTGCCTTAATTTATCAATTTAATGCAACCATTATCATTCATAGCTCTAAAGATATAAGAAATATTAAGAAACGTTAGAAAACAATTTCGCACATCATTCCCAGACCTATACTCCGAGGCGTAATAATAATAATAATAATTTAATATAATTTAAATAGCCGGAGTTTAATGATTGAATGATAATATGAGTTGATTAAAACGAAACTTTCATGTTTTAAATTGAAAAATTACCGGTTATAAAAGACATCTATCAAGAGCAATGATTATTTTCAATTAGAATGCCAATTTCCTTCAAAATTCGTATTTCGTAGCATAACAATTTCGTATGTTAGAGCGTGGCCTTCACATAAGAATTGAATAACCCAATGATAGCGATACGAGTCTAAAATTAGCGGACGCATCTCGTGTCCAGCGCGTGAAATCGGTTTTTATTTTTTGGCCAATTTTTCATTATTATTAATTATCATTTTAAAGTTATTGAGGTCAAGATATAGAAATCGATTTAACTCCTGCATTCTTTTGATAATCAGCTTTTTATGGGAATGCTTTGAACTCAGGTAGGTAAATGCGTTCTGGTTTGATTCTTTGTCTATTGAAGTTCTTTTGCTGCCTGCCAACTTTCACATTTTTTGCTAGAAAAGTGACTTATCACATCACTGCGAATCAGGTAATGGCCATGGCTAAAAATAATGAATAGACGAAATCGAGAGCACTTCATGAAATTATTTTGTATTCGCTCTATTCTCATTAAAACTTATAGAAGCCGG
Organism: Ischnura elegans; assembly: GCF_921293095.1. NCBI lineage: Eukaryota > Metazoa > Arthropoda > Insecta > Odonata > Coenagrionidae > Ischnura > Ischnura elegans. The sequence goes on along the minus strand of NC_060254.1, from coordinate 84,878,600 downwards.
AGTTTAATGATTGAATGATAATATGAGTTGATTAAAACGAAACTTTCATGTTTTAAATTGAAAAATTACCGATTATAATACAAGACATCTATCAAGAGCAATGATTATTTTCAATTAAAATGACAATTTCCGTCAAATTTCGTATTTCGTAGCATAACAATTTCGTCAGTTAGAGAGTGACCTTCACATAGGAATTGAATAACCCAATGATAGCGATACGAGTCTAAAATTAGCTGACGCATCTCGTGTCCAGCGCGTGAAATAAGTTTTTATTTCTTGGCCAATTTCGCATCGATTCCCTCGGGGTTAATTGGATTCATCGACGCATTAAGATGGTAGATTTCACCCCTAAAATTTCCTGCCCCTCCGCATGGCGCAGTTTTGGAAAATCAAAATCAACTGGAGGGCGGAGGTGAACTATTAGCGGGAGGGGGGCGTAATTTTCTTGCCCTAATGAATGTTTTACGTTTATACAGCCCTCGGTGGAGCGGCGAAGGGCACTTTATGTCCGCCAGGTGAACAAGCAAGGGCAATTGCCAGGCGCCACTCCCTCTTCCGCAGCAAAATTCATCCTTCCATACCTCGACCTCCTCCGTCTCACTCTTGAAATAAGGGAAACCTTTCTCTTTATTAATTATTTTCAGGATTCAGCATCACATTAGCTTGGGTTCCACCCCTTCATTCAACTCAAGACTCCTCACAGTAGGCAGAAACGTCGATTAGGGTCCACTACTTTATGCCTATAACTATTTTTGTGTGCAATAGGGTGGTTTCCTTTTATTTTTTATGGCCTAAATCGAAAGATTATTACTCTAGGAGTACGTATTTCACGCTTTTAGATGTTTAAATGACGATATATATTTTTCGCGATTAAATGAAAAGTGAAAAATTTCAAGCGCGCGATAACACGACGGCTAAGTATGAATGCCGGGAAATCTCCGTGTGGCGTCGTTCTGGTTCCCGCTGCCGCAAGTGAGGTGACCTTGGGGCGAGGCTTTGAGCGCTGATACGACGCAGGATGCTAGCAGGTAGCTGAGTACCATGCTAGCTGGAAGCGCTTGGCTTAAATAACGATTATTAATACCTTATCAAACGAAGAAAACTTTCCGACCTTAGCCAGTTTTAATAGGTGATTATAAAGACATGTTTCCCTGAAATCTGTGCCTCATGCATGCATTGGTAATCTCAGACGATGTAGAACTCCTATCTACTCGTATAGAAACTAAGTCCCTGTGACGTCACGTGGAGTGGAATCGCATGGGCGCCAATATGGCTTTTTTCAAATGCGGTTAAAATTGACTATTGCCATTCGTCTAAACTGGGATTTCTAATACCAAATAATTTGTATATTATGAATACACTAATGGTGGGAAACGAATCGCAATCAATGCCTTTCGTTTTATTTGATGAAGGAAACTACCCTATTTGAGTGAAAGTTCGTGGTATTTCAATTTTTTTTTAGAATGGATTTATTGCAAATAGAGTAGTTATTTTGAGCACTCAAAGTAATCAAAGTAAAATAATAAATACCTACAGCATTTTTTGAGAATATTTCAAGAGTCAAATTTCAGATTATGCTCATAAACTTAGTACTTTAAATACAATAACGAAATATTATTCTTGGGATCTGCTATCAACCTTAATAAAGTATCAGTTCAGAGGCTCAGCTCTAAGGTTAGTTTAAATAAGTGAGGCTCTGGACTACGTATAATCTTTGGACTCACTCAGTATCACTCATGGATGGGGCTCGGTCCTTTTCTTTGGCCCACCTATTATTTTACTGGATATACACTTCGAGGGGCTTCGTCTTTTCATTATGAATCGTATTTTCGGTAGACGGTCGTATTAGTGCGGCTTCCACTCGTCTTTGAGCTCAGACGATCCACTAAGGACAGTCGCGCCGATTTTCTATTTTCTAGGCCTCGGTAATTTTGCGTTAAAGCAATAAAAGCTATTTTTGGGGACTTAAATCAACTAAGAAAAGTATTCACACATTAATTTCAAAGGCTTGTTTTTATAGGTTTAAGAGGAACTTCATTTAGGTATAGGTGTCACTCATTAGGTCAAAATTTATACTTATCATGTGAGATTCACATTGTAATCTAATGTCTTAAATAGGATGAAATATTTATAGATTTATTAATTAGTATGCAAATGAGTAGAAATAGCACAATTTTTGAAGTACCTTTAATTATTTCAATTGGGCCAAACGACCAATTTCTCTCAATGAAGATCAAGTTATCTGATAATTGAGGATCACAGTAAAAACGCTGCAAAAACGTGTTGCTAAATGTTCCTGCGTCGCGCCTGATTCCGTGCGGAAATGCCAGCATTTGCCGAAGGCATTTGGCAACGTGTCAAATTGCGCCGCGGACTGAAATGCAGCTTTTCCTCTGACGAGTGCCGTGAAATCAGCAGTTCTGACAGTTGCTCTCTCGTCAACCCCAGATAGCGCTCTAAAAGTAACATATATGTGGATCACGACACAAAGACCCCAATATTTCAGCTGAAGAGTACAAGAGCCCGTATATAACATATTCTCATAATACGCCACATTGTAAATCTTCTATATTATTTCTACTGTATAGATACCTTTTTCTCAACTTATACGCAACCAAACTCTACAAATGAGGTACCAAAATGCACAGAATTTATCAGATGCAGATGCGATGGCATATCTTACTTCCTAAATATTGCTATTGTTTCCTTAAATTGGTTTTTAAATAATAAAAAAAAACAAAAACCGGTAAATATTCCTGACGTTAACGGCGCACAAACTGATACATTTGTTCATTTGCAGCAATATCTCGCATTCTTTAAATAACTGTTATCAAAATGCGACTGATTCCACATTCAAGTCCCCTGTTGATACGTAAGTATGAGTCATCATGTGCGTTTAACAGAGGATAGTGTAATTACTTCCAATGTTGTGTTTAAAGAGGTCCTCTGACCTCAATTTGTACATAAACATGCCAATTAAATTTTTACGTAAGACCCTGCCTTTTTTTCTACATTTTAAAATTAGAAACGCGCCTATTCCTCTGTGGACCTGCATTGAAAAGAGTAGGGGAAGCCTGCTTGGAGCGGGCGCAGCACGCTCGTATTATTTAAAGGAAACAGGCAATTTTTTCATGCTAGTGAGCCTCATGTTTGAATTGGCATGGCTACACGACAAACGCATTTATTTTCACGATATGTTGTAAAAATGAATGATGCACTAAATTCTTACGCTATACTCTCTCTCAAAGCAACGTAAATTTATAAAAACTTTGAAATGATAGGTATTCGTGTGGTTCCAATGAATGTTTTTCAGGCCACTTCGAGCTGGTCTACCGAGTGCTATTCATAATGATTTGTGCGTAATAATCTTTGGAGAACTCAATACTATAGGAATTTATTGGTGACGTTGTAAGGTTCAAATTGCCTGCAAGTGGAACGCAGCACTCGTATACGATTTTAATCTTCACTTTCAGCTAAAATTGTTCCGGAAAATAAAATAAACCAATCTATGTTGAAAAGTTTCATTTCCGAATGATCGGAATCAAATGTTGACCCAGAGAAGGGGTTTGGACAATACTGCTATAGCTGAGAAAAAGAAAGGAGATTTCCTTGTTTCTTAGGATTCGGAAATCTTGATGAGCAGCAACTGTCCATCCGAGTGTTTTCACGTCCATATAATGGGCTATACGAAATTAACGCGAAAGTTGCAGCCAGCATGAACTTCGTAAACCCATTCTGTCTATCCGCTAGCCATAATCACCGTGAAAACTTCCTTTTTGAGGATAATTATATCTTTTTGGCCGATATGGCTCGTATTCCAGCACAGTTTAGGATACAATGCGAAGATGTTGAGGACAGCCTCCCCAATCAACCTTCTTCATTGTCCTTGACATTCTAGAGACCTTGAGAATTCCTAGTTCATTGCCAGTCCAGTAGAACATTACGCGATATTGACGTGGCGATCTCGAAAAATATGGTGAAATAAAACACGCAAAGTTGCTGCTGAGAAAAGAGAGCGTATTAGCCAAGTGGGTAGAATACTTGGCTGGCTCGATGTGTCTCTGGTGCCAATTCCGGATTCCTTCAGACATCCCAAATCTAGAATCATGAAACACGAGGTGGCGTAGGGATAAGATCTGGCTCCTCTTACCTGGATGTGCGGAATTCACACGCCTTTGGTGAAGTCCGGCGTGGGCTTTACACTCAATTATCTATACCACCCCTTGAATCAAGTTTCAGAGTAAATGCTGAAATTTGCTTTTTTAAAGTTTGAAGTCTTGCACAGCAACTTGGTTAGCAGCATGATAAAGTAAAAAAAAATATCATTACGCTAAGTTTCAAAGGTTTATTAATTGTCGCTAGGATTGCAATTGCCGTGCCATAAATTCATCGGCCCCGGATTGACTGTTAAGAATTCTCTCCCGATAGGAAATCCTTAAGCTCGATCTAATTCGTTATTATCCATTTATCCATAAGTCTATCCAATTTCTACTCAAGAATTACGGTTAGAATTAAATTAAGCTACGTCAAACTACTTGAAATAGAAAGCCCTAGTTCTTTATGTTCGGATTGAGAAATTATCGGATAAACCATTATTTTCGCTTCTTATACTTTTGTAGCACTGTTTGAACGACTTGCGTCTTGATAAACATAGGTCTTTCGTGTGATAACATGCGTCTTCAGTAAGATTAATGTTTAAATCACGGACTAATACTTATTATTTGAGTCATGCGGGTATCTGGAAATTATCTTAAATGCTATTATTTCAATACTATGAAGTCCTAAGAAGAGTAGGAGAAACTATAAGACTCAAAAAAACCTTGAAAAGAAGAGAGAAAAACCTTATCGGCCTTATTTTAAGATATGATAGTCTGATGGAGACAATCGTCGAGAGACAAGTAGATAGGAAGAACGGAAAAGGAAGACCTCTAACAAAATACTTGGAACAGGTAAAGAAGGATGTGAAAGAGAAGAAATACGTATGTGTGAGAAGAATAAGTGATAGATGAATTAAGCGGAGAGCTGCGTTAAAACAATCTTAGGATCCCGTCCTTGTGTAGGCTTTCGCGGTGTGGCGAAGATTCAGGGTGGAGGTTTTCGGGGTTAGCACCGCGTAGATTGGTCTCTGCAGACAACAGTTTCGCCGGCATTGCAGCAGGCTTCTTCAGGTCAATGAAGTGGAGATCCGAGGTATCGCCCGTCTCTTATACACCCCGTCGGAGGCCGGTGTGTTCTCATTGGTTGGTTCATGGGGCTCAGTTGGCTTCTCATTGGTCCGCCCCTCTTGGTGTTGTCTTGTCTCTCTGGGTTTCTTTATGAGGACTCTTTTCCATGTGTTTGAAAGCTGGTATCCGTCCTCCCTGTTGAGGTTTCTCGGTGTCTTCATTATCTCAATAGCTTCCCTGATGATCCGCGGGAAGTATCTTTTTTCCATAGCAGTGACTTTTACATTGTCGTAGTCGGGATAGTGATTCGGCCCACTCCATTTGTGCTCAGCTATGGCCGAGAGGCGTAGTTGCTGGTTCCTAGTAGCTCTTTGATGTTCTTGGAGCCGCACCTTGAGGGGTCTGCAAGTTTGTCCGATGTATGCACTGCCACAGCTACAATCGACACGGTACACTCCACAATGGTTTCTTTGAAAGCTAAACAAATTTGAAGCTAAGTTTTACCCAGAATGTTCTCGGTGGAGCCAACCCGATTTGTGCAAGTGACAACGAGTGTTGGACGGCGCTTACTCGGCCACTTCTGTCTACGCTGGAAAGTAGCAGGGGCCGAGATACGGGAAAATTCCGATCATGCCCCGCGGTTTCACCCTCAGCCTTTGCGAGGGTGCGGAAATATCTCATCGCAGGCTACAATCTCGTCAACCTCGCATGAAATCCACGATTTTTACGACAAGGAGCTCTCAAGAATTCTTCCTTTGCGTAAAAATTTATCTTGCCCCCGCGAAATGGCGATTTTCCGGTAGCATCGTCCCGAAACTTATAGCTCGGGATTATCCAATTTATTAGAGGGCTTTAAATGCGATTACCTGCGCGAATAGAAATTGAGTGTGCGAGAAAAGTATTACAGGTCTAAGGATAGGCATGTATCTTGACGCTGTGTCGCCTATGTTCTTGTGATGATGGGCTCGAGGGTCAGTCACAGATGAAACCGATAGAATCTATATCTCCCGCAAATTGATGGATTTCTCCGTCAGGTGAGACATCTGGTTTTAGTTAAGTTTATGCGATGCTTTTTTGCTATGGACTTACTCTGAAAGTTGAATATCTATAATTTTTCTTATTTTAATTACCAGAGGTATGTATAAACTCAAAACCTTTCCAATTAAAGTATTATTTTAAATTATGGAGTAATATCGTCATAAATTATTGGGTAACAAAATAGAACGAATCGTATACTGTAACAGAGAACCTAATTGGCGTTTTGGACCAAGTAATATAATAATTAAGAAGATATTGACAAGTCATCCACAGTATCACAAGCCATGCGAATATCGATTATTTTAATGTGCTTTTGTGACTTAAAATCTTTTAAAATAAAAAAATAAACATTTTTTATTGGTTATATTTTCAGTTACTCGTTCTTTACTGCCAATATTTTTTGTTCAGTGAAAGGTAGGTGGAATTAATGGATTCGAAATACATGCTAATTTTCAATTCCTTTAAAGTTTAATGGGGATGTTCTCTTGACGGATGCCATTAATATATTCGACGATTTTTATGACTGTCCATATTTGGTTGCTATAACAATCCTATAGTTATGGCACTCAGTCAAATTGCTCGTAAAGTCTTTCTGCTCCTTGTCCTAGATGCTCTCCGAGCTAGCCTAGGCCAGCAGTCCGTAGGTCCATCAGTCCTCCTCAAACGATTCATTAATAGGAACTCGTGAGCAAATAAATTTCCTTGAAATTTTGACAAATGAAGTCAAAACTGTTTAATTACCGTAATTAGCGATTTATATCGTAAATGAACGTGATATGTTTTGAATTTATTTTGCAATGAGGTATGTATGTAAATTTTATATGTTTAAATATTGAATATATTTGTGAGGTAAATAAATTTTTATCAAATAAAAATTTTATGGGATTCCATTCACCCATGATTATCTCATAAAATATTGAGCCGGTAGCCATGGAGGAAACTAGCCTCCGGCTCTAGTCGCGATAAACCGCTGTGGTGAGATTTCCAACGAAATATGCACAATATTTTTCGAACTTTGGAAGCTAATGATAAATAGAATAGGTCACCCAGAATGTGAGGTCGTAATGTAGAACCAATAAGCTGATCCCGGTATTACGTGAAATTTGATTAATGTGAAAAGAAAGTATAGATGTCCATAACTGTAGCGCCCGCCAGAAAATTACACCGAAAAATTCTTTATTTTTGAATGCAGCGGAACGACGTGTAGGAGAAAGGATCACACATGCCTCATATTTGTTGATTTCCCAAGGGAGCATCAAGGTCATGAATGTGAGTGGCACACGTACTTTAAGGCCAACATCCCGAATTGAGGTTTTCTTTCCCCAACACTCACCTCGAGAACGCTTCTGTGAGCTGAAAACTGGTTAACCTTTCCTCACTAAAATTGACAATTGTATTAATTTCTTCTACACGCTGAGGAGCAAAACCTGAGTCATTTCAACGAATAATTCGTTGACTCTGCGCTCGTGGAACACGATTAAATCCAGAAAATGTGCTCAGTACGTTAGCTATTTGGTGGAAAAAGTGATTTTTTGAAACTTGATACGACAAATTCCATTGCAAAAATTCTTCATACACGGAAAATCCAGAAGGGTTCGTGTCCTGGTTAGAAACGGGACAATCATAAAAAATGAATTTGCATGTTAAATTTGACGAGTTTACTATTTTACCTGCAGAAATATATTTTCCCTTCCAAATAAGGAGCCAAAAGGAAATTCCACCCTTAATTTTTCGGAAAACATACACATTAAAATGCGAATATCTGAATAATGGTTCCATTTAGATGAAAACATTTCCCATCTACCCTCACTGTCATTAAATTGGTTTCAATATATGTGCAATCATGGTGTTGTTTACGGATCTGTGTGAGAGTAAGATAGAGTAATTAATGCACTGCGTGTTTGATAGAATTTTTACGTAAATCCCATTGAGTTTCATTCTGTTGTATCCATGGCGTTAATAAATGTAACTCTACATTCTATTTGGGTTTACAATGCGTTTGTTTCTCATGACGTTTATGAGGTAGAGCAATGACAGGGACCTTTAGGAAGGAATGAGGACCACAAAAGAAAAGCAATTTCAGTTCAATTGTGGAACATTCCTGAAAATAAACTAGGCATGACATACATTTGATGAAGTACTCGTCTGCGCAATAGAGAAAAGAAGCCCCAGGCTGATCTAGGAAGCAATTGAAATCACAAAATTACCCACTAACATCACTAGGGAAGATGGATAACCTCTCTATTTGCATGGAACATTTCTCAGCTAAAGAACTCGGGCGCCTTTAAATGGCCCTCATATCGGCCATAATGATCGCCGCGGGCGTACAAATGGGATACACCCGCAAAAATACAAAAACTAATAAAACAAACAAATCAGTATGTGAATACAATTAAGAGCTAATTGTCATGGAGAGAGAATTATTGGTCAAATAGATGGAAACCAAATAGTCTCTACATCAAAATCATTAACGATGAGTGGACTGGATATCTCTAAAATGAAATTTATATGGAAAGAAAGAGCGGGTATCACGTCTATAATAAATTTATTCCAAGGTCATCAGGAATGTATACTTTAATTCCGAAACTAATACTTTCAAAGATATACACGACATCCTCACTTTGAAAAAAAGATCAACGCGTGAAAAATGGAGGATTTGCCTTTTTGAAGTTAAATTATATTCCGTGTTTAGAGTTAGACAGCATTCAAGTTTAAAGAGTTATTTTCAAACGAAGTTATGCAATTTTTATCGCCGTTGTAAAATTTCCCTGTAAAAGACTTTTTTTTATTAAAATAACAAGTAGTGAGGAATGGATATTTAAAGAAGTAGAGGAAAATAATTATTATTTTATGCCAATAGTACACATTGATAAATTCTGATATTTCATTTACAATTATCAGTTGCTTCCCTCCGTTAAATGGTTTGTTGTGTTCGCATTTTGTCAAAGGCAGAAGTCAGGTGACCCAATTGAGTCCAAAACGGTAGGTCATCGAAATCAAATCCTTCTTCTCCTTTAAATATCTAGTGATATTAGGTGAATTAGAAATGTTGGACGCGGTGTGCAAGATTTTGAAAAAATAGCGGGTTGATAAAAAAAAGATTTATTTAACCCAAGCAAAGAGTTTTAATTTTCCTTACCAAATGATGCTTATCGTCTAAGCCACATAACTGAAGAAAAATCCTCATGGTTGCTTTGTTTCCACAGCTGAGGCACAATCATGAAGAGGACTGAAGCCAATGGCTTCACTAACTCGGCTTTGCATCCAGCGGGGATGGCCAATACGTGTACTGATGGCCATTATATTCGTTGGATAGATGAGCTTATTATGAGTACGGAACCAATTTTGGGGCTCATATTGAATTCATTCGTTCGGATTTCAATTTTACTCGAAGCTGATTTCTATGCGCAGTCATGCTGTCCGGATATTCTAAAAAATTAGCAATATTAATTGCCTACCTGATTTTTTTGGCATATTCAACCCATGTCGAGGACTTTATTATGAATTGGCGAGGTAATGGATTGGATGATGACGGAATGAGATATTGATCTTGGACTTCGATAAGTATGTGTAATCAGGTGCCATCATCGATATTCCATCGAAAACCCGAGTCCACCTGATTGACTTTGGTTGGTTGAGGGATTTAAAATGGATGGAAAATTAGCATGTCATTACCGAATGTCCAACGACCGGGAAAACCTGGAGAATCGGGAATTTTGGGTGCATTTTTAGTCCCGGTAATCATGCAAGAGTTATTCATGAATATTTTTCCTTAAGTTTTTTATATATTACCTGAAATTTCAAAGTCTTTCATTTCAAATTCATTTCACATAAAAAAATTTCAGTTCAAAACCTATGTTATGGCCTAAAATATATGTATATCCTAATTTTAAATGCGGTAGCTAAGTAGAATTTTTACATAAAAAACAACAGAATCGAAATGACTAGCACTCTTGACTCTAGTAATATTCAAGAACACGAAAAGTAGAATACAAGGTGACGTCTATAATTTTTATTACAAAGTATAAGTTTATAAACTAGGAACGTAAATTAATATGTAAACATGATATTCATTAAAAGAGTTGAAGTAGTTTTTGGGGTTTACAAATTCTTTTCTATCGCAGTTATCACGTAAGATTAACATGGAAATTTTAAAATTTCTGTGGAAAACATGGAAGTATGAATTCATTTTTCTGATTTGTTTGGCTGGACACTCTGATTTATTCCAATATTTGATAGGATTCTGCAGTGCAGTATGATCACACGCTTTACACGGTTGCACTACATGATGTGTTAGCGTGCTCAGATCAGTTCGGCATTCACTAGGGAATGAAGAATCGTAAAAAGCTGCCTGAAAGCTGGAATCATGAGGCTTGGAATGGAATAATAGACGTATATTTGCACTTCACTCTGCAAAATTTGACGTATCTCCCTGATAGTACTATCTGCTTCGTGAAAACTCCACACCTGCCGACATTATCTACGGACCGCAGCAATGAAGCGATCTTTTTGATAGGCAAGTACAGCGAGCCGCCTCCATACTCAAAGCGAGGATGGGTTTACCGTGCTGAGAGAGAATTTTACAGTGAAATCGCTATGTCAAAGGAAACACATGGACCAGAATCATTATCCAGGTTAGCCGCTCGATAGCCATTAATGATCACATTGTTTTCCCTAATTTCTCGTAGATGGGTTCTTTTGATGCATGTAGCTATGGACAATCAATATTAGCCAATTATTTCTGCATGTTTTGCAGTGTAATTAGCACTTAAATGGAGTATTTAATGTTTACAGTGTACACGTAATTTCCGGTCTCACTGTAGCAGTTTACGTCTATGTATGTAAATACTGACCTAATCAATTTTCGGATAAATATCCATCAAGCATAAAATGCTTGCTCATCTTATCAGGAAGAATTTATCGGCATGATTCAAATAAATTCATAGTCTGTTCTAGTCGGTTGGATTCAAGGCATTTTAAAAAAATTATCATATACTCACTGAAAAATAACCTTCTAATATTATGCTAGTGCGCGTTAAACAGCATTTTCAATTGTTTTTTGGTGGAGTTATTAAAAAATCGTAAAAATTATGTTACCCCTGCATGGAAACCCATATCACCATATGTGACCGTTGTTTTTTTTCGTGAGAAGTATATGACGTGCCGTATTTAGATACTGTGAATGTTTTTGTGTTAACAATCCTTTATTTTAATATAATTTTATTCTTGTGTCTATGCTGATAGTTTACGGTGCTATAGATTTAAAAATTTGTTATTAATCCTCGTTACCAAAGTTGATATTCCTTCAGCGATTGCATTGACAAGGTAATCCAAATTACAGTCTCGCTATAAAAAATAACCATCTGAACTATGAAATCAATTTAAGCATATTTACTATGAATATTGTTTAATTTTTTATCTTTACAACGGTGCTGATAGACAACATATTCGTCGTCACCAATGCTGGAAAATTATAACATCCTTGTCCTTAGGCAAACTTGTTACCATTAAGAAGTTGGTAATGCATAATCACCAGGAGGCTGCTTTTACGTGCATGAAAGTTTCCCCTTGATTTCGAGTATTGACGCCATGCTTAGGATGATGATGCAGGTATGAAGACTTTTATCTTTATATATTATACGTAAGTATAGCAAATAGTCATTCACTCATGATGTTCAAGGATTAAACCCAAAATATTGTTCATGCCTTAGGAAAAATGTTTAAAAATTGTGATATGGATATCAATGATTATTTTAATAATATCGGTGATGAAGTCATCAGGTTTGAAATTTTAAGCACGTTGATTTGAACGGTAATTCTTTCCGCTTATTTTGGCTATGAATCCAGCCGTATACAGCCGATTAGTATGTCCTTTTGTTTTCTTTTTGCATGGAAGATATTCGACATTTTCAGTATTCCTCGAAAAGCTTATATGCGAATCCCATCGGCAGTATTTCGTATGGTACCTTGCGAAAACCATCGCGGTTGAAAATTAACAATAATGCTCTTGGATTGGTTTTCTGTTTTCACCTACCTTAGGTTTGATGCACCTGATGGCTTTCCAATATAACAACGGCTTTTTAATGACGCAAATCGTTGAATTTGAACATTTTTTCTCTCTAAAGGATCAAGTCAATATTGAAAAAGGACTACTCCATCATAGAATATTGTACATTGTCATGCTATGATATTCCTTTAGTTCTTCCAGTTGAAAAGAAAGTAAAGTGATCTGGCTGTATGTGATGCCTGGTATACCGACGTTCCCTATCTGGTATTCTAAATCTTACGCAGTAAAATTATGTCATGCGAATAGCGTTTTGCTGCAAAAAAATATTCTTTTATTAACACTAATGAAGTTATTGCTCAAAATGTTGACAATTTCTATCGAAGCACGAATCTGAACCGAGATTCTTGATTGGGGCATAAAACACGACTAAACTAAACTCATTAAAATAATTGTTCTCGTAATTTTTTTAATTATCCCAATTGACCCGGGCGCTTTCTACCGACTCAAATTAAAAATTTTCAATGAAAAGGGGAAGGCACAACATGGGGGGTGGACGTAATTACGTCGACTGCCGGGGTGGAAAAATGACAGCCGCGCGAGTTTTAAAAAAATACCTCTCTTCGAACAATACGCATGCCTTTCTCACCGTTGTCCCCTCATCTAAAATTGGCATCGAAGTTTTTGGGAGTAGCGAAGAGCGTGCGTAATTAATTCTCTTGATCTGTCCCCCGAATCCACGCCCTAACCTTTTCCCCGCCTATCACAACAGACGCAAATGCAAGGAGAGAGGCGACAGAGCAAGCGGAAAGAAATGGGAAAGGAGGAATCAAGGGGACAACAGGAGGGGCAAACCCGAAAATTTGCGAGAATGGAGAAGTTGGGAGAATGTTTGTCGTGAAAAAGGAGTGAGAGCGGAAAGATATCTTTTCCAACTTAGAGGGGAATAATGGGTTTTATGGGTGTAGGATTAGATATGGTCTAAAAAGGGATGACTAGGATGGAGTATCTACCATGGCCTGGGAGAGGTAAGTTCTAGTGACTGCCTCCTAGATAAAGTCGCCCATTTATTCGAGGATCATTAATGAGACACTTTTTAGACTTTATGGGAGTAATCGGTCTTCATGAAGTGAAAACATTGGAAATGATCATGATAGTGTGCCTATTCTTACCTTAGAGAATAGGAAGTCTCAGAATGGTCGTAAGAAAGTGATTTCAATTTGTTTAATAGAACAGAACGTTGCATGTTACAGGTAAATTTTCCACCTAAAATGTATCAAAGTTAACGCTGTTCACGACTGTTTGTATCACTACCAATTGAATACACGCATGGATGGGAGTACTTTACCTGCTATACCTTGCGATCAACTCAAGTAAGAGTTGAATTCTGATGAGTTCAACAATCTGTGGACGTTTGAGCGTATAAGACTTCCTATAATTTGTTCGGTCGTAGGAAATAACACGTATATTAATAACTAATGACTATAAAAGCACATAATTTACATGAAATATTATTAACTAATGTAAAATTTCAAAGCTATATTGTTATTTGTATTAGTAAATCATTGTTGTTATATGGAGCGTTATTTTAGCGTCAGTGGCAATTTTAATTTTTTAAGACCTCAATGGTTACCACCGTCATTTCACTCTCATGTGCGGTTTTGTCATTGTCTTTCATCCTACAGTTTTTGTACCAATTAAAACTGGTTATGCCGTATTTTAATATAAGCACCAATACAGTTTTAAACGTGTATATAGGGTACAAAATTATTTATATTTTAATTATTTTCCTCATTTACATGTGTTCCAGAACTTTTATTTTACGCTCGATTATAGTGCTAATAATAATTCTAACTTTATACTTCACGACCCCTTATTATATCTCTGGCTCGAGTATTTTCTGAGGTAGAGGTTATACATTTTTTTTCCAGCACATTGATCGCTGTTTTTAGACATTCCCTCCGATTTCAAGACGATCCTCTTTTTTGCGTTTCTTGAATCTTTCTTTTTTGCGAACATACTTTCAACTTTCATACTTTTGACCCACATCTCGTGATTTAAAAAAAATATATAAATAATAATTCTGTGTCGCCATTTGCTTCCAATCCCCCATGTTCTTTCAAGTTTCATTGCGCTCTATGAAGAGTTTTTTTTATGGCTGTTTGAGCTTGATTTGCTTCACTTATCAGCTTCAGAGTCGGAATCATCCCCTAAAGTGTTCTCCAACGCTCCATTTCTTTCGATGTGCTTGTCAAATGATCCAAATTTCTGATTCAGCCGATGATCCTAATCTTTCAAACTTTTTTTTATTTTTTCTTTCCATGCTTTGAAAAAATTGCTTTGAACCTATGATGTCTCTGGCTCGAGTATTTTCTGAGGTAGAGGTTATACATTTTTTTTCCAACACATTGATCGCTGTTTTTAGACATTCCCTCCGATTTCAAGACGATCCTCTTTTTTGCGTTTCTTGAATCTTTCTTTTTTGCGAACATACTTTCAACTTGACCGATTTTCTACGTTACCTCGAATTTCGTTAATGAAGTGTTACCACCAATTTGTGTGATTTGAATTTCAAATCTGGATTTTCCACTTTCATGACAATGATATTTAAAAATTGGGGAATGTGACCTCTTCACCCATTTTTTATTTTTGTTCCCTTAATTAAAATTCACGCTATCCATCAATATAGACAGCGATCGTGTTCTAGTGCACTCATTCATTGATGAATTATTTGTTTAGGTGCTTAAGGCTATACACGGTGAATGATCATGCGAATGATCATGCTGAATGATAACGTGATCATTAACACGATCATGCGAACAAAATAGAACATGTTCTAATTTTCACTGAATGATCATGCGCATGACGGTTCATTCGCGAATTTTTCCGTTATAGACGGCGAATGATTTCATTCGCATGATCATTCAGCATGATCATACGCGAGATCATTCACCGTTCATGGCGGCCTTTAGAATTTGCTGCAATTCATGCATCATCATCATCATCATTAGTACCCATTGTAGAAAGGTTTCAACGGAAGTGTTGTCTCCACAGCACCTGTTCCTGGGCCTCTTATTCATCCTTGCTGACTAATTAAATTGGACGTGGGCGATTCATTTTTCCTTTATTCAGAAATTTATTTGCCGAGAATTTTATCTGATTGATCAAGTCCTTGATTTCCGTTTTTATTGAAGAGCCACCGTTTTTTATTTCTATGCATAACAATGTTATAATCAACAAATAACAACGATGATGATCGGTATACGAGTGCGTAGATTGGAGTATGGGTCTAATTGGTAAAATTGGCTATCAAAAACTCAATATTCAAATAATTGGTAATGCTTTTTCCAAAATTGGCAATTATCCTGTTTACCTCTAAACTGTGTCAGTTATTATTTCTCCAGCCCGCCATTTTTTATTCACACCTGAAGGAAGTTCCTTTTAAAACAGGTGACCTAATTTCTTCACTACAATTCCGTCGACACAAAGATCAGATTCTCGAACTTGAAACACGACGGCGTCAAAGGTGATTTTCTGTCGGTGTACTCTGTTTCTTCCCGTGTTTCTCTCTCTCCAGAGGGTGTGAGACTCCACTGAAACGACTTTCGCGGTGGGTCTCGGGAGTGCTTTGTGTGTTAAGTCGCCGCCATTCCACCCGCTCACGAAATGGGTGTAAAGGAACCGTGGAGAAGATGGGGATTGACAGAGAGAGTAGAGCGCTCGCAAGGGGCGGAACGAAAATGCAAAGGAGCTGCGAGGTGGCAGAAAAGAAAATGAGCCCGGAGAAGGTGTTTAGTGGGACTGAGGCTAGTGTAAGTGGAAGCTCCAAAATGAAAGAGGATCCCTATACTAGGCAATTTCGTGTTTCGTTTATTTTTCCATTTTAAGCAGGCTCCAACGCGAATAAACAACTCAAAGCGAATACTTTGTTTTGCTTCAAGTGTTAGGAAAGTTGCGTTTTCTCGGATTACTTGCTGAGAAAAAGCAGTGTAAGGGCTCAATTTAAGGTTTCCGGCTGGCTTCATCTTTAAATTAACTTTAATAATTAAATTTAAGCAGAAAAGTAATTTAACTTGGAAAATTCCACTCAATATATTAGTCATAGATCCATCCGCTACTTCCCGGTGTTAGAATGCGGTTTTTCCAATATAGTCCTCTAAAATGTGGAGGCTTTTTGTGCCAAATGTATTTTTGTATTCTGTTTAAGTGGAACAATATCATTATCATAAAAAAATGCTTAATTTTAGTTAACACATTTCAATTTATTGTAGAATCATTAGGAAAGAGTACGCATTCTTTCAGCTTCATGAACTGCATTTGCGCCACTTTCATTTAAATGAAGTGATTTGACGTCAGCTCTTACATACATTGACTTATACCCTCACGAATTGTATGCTAATGTGCCTTCAATTCATATTTATCGAAATTTATATTTCATAGCTTAATTAAAATTAGTTTTTGTTTACATTGCAATTGTAGTAAACTATTTTTGTATCCTTAGTCAAGCGAAAATTCGGATTTTCAAATGCAAGAAAATAATCTGAGTTGTAGCTCATTGGGAAAAAAAGGAAATTAAGGGAAGATTATAAAATTAAATTTTTGTGGAAACTCCTGGAATTTTTAAGAAAACACCAAAAAAATTTGGTAAAATCATAATTGCTATAAAAATACTTATAAATAAATAACAATAAAAAAGTAAATAATCGTTCTTCCTCCTCGTATTAATACCTCACTGTTATCCTTAGGTACCATTCCTGCACTTATGTTGTTCTTATAAAGGCGTTACATTGCTGTATACGTTAATGTAATAACGTAATTTAACTTAATGTATGTTATGGTTTATATTTAATAACATAATAATTTTATTTTCACCTCTTGTAACGTTAAGTATACCGTAAATAATAGATAATAGATTGCTCTTACAGCCTGAAATATTGCAAAATAGAAATCGTTTCGAAAAGCCTGGGAATTTTAGTATTATATTTAACTCCAACTCTGTTTTGCATGAAAAACTCAATTATGGTATTGAAAGGAAAAAAAACAGTTTTTGTATTTAAAAAAATGTAATGTACAATGAGGACGGCATATAATAGAATTTGCATGAAAATGACACTTCCTCCTTTTCTTAGTTGAGCCTCCTTACAACATGTGTAAGGCTTTTTCGCTTTTAGTGTCACTCTTCTATCTATTTCTCTTCGGGAAAGAGGGGGCTTAGTGCATCATCTGTCGGGAGCTAGTGCTGCGTGCATTTTCGCGTGCGCTTGAGTGTGTGACACGTCTTCAAGAAGATGTGTCACGCATTTGCACGGAAGCCAATGTAAGCCGTTATTAAAGTCCTTTGTCAAAGCGAGCAACGTTAAAAGATTGACGGCCGGGTATTTAGGACGTTTACTCAGGGGTTCCGCACGGAAAAAGATCCATTTTCACGGTGCCCAAAGAGCTGTCACTAGCCGTGGAAGAGTGGAGTAACGTGACAGACAGGTTAAAACCCTTAAAATTGTCGCAAAAAAGTTTTCTTTCTAAGCATGCGACAAGAATTATGCGTCGTAAAAGACATGGCTCATTAAAATTCTCAGAAATGTGATTGACAATAGGACAAGATTGCAGCTGCTTTTTCTCTTGCAACAGAGGTTTTTCTGTGTCATCGAATGTAAATAGTTGTCTTTTTGATGCTTACTCACCTTAGCTGAAAAGAACCTTATAGTGTTCCAGATAGATAAAAATTATTTTTTTTTTTTGCATTTTCGGGCATTAAATATTTTACGTTTCAAATGAGTGTATCGCGCGTTTGTAGAAAATAATAGTGCTGTACATTAAATTCAACAGGTATTTTGCTCTTTTTCTGATCTTTTGTTTACTTATGGTACTAATTCATGCATATTTTCTTTCATTTTCAATTTGCGCGATGCTCGATTACATGCATGTGAACAATTGCACAAGGCATGTGAAGGCATTATGTACGAAATGCTAACCGAAGTTGTGTATCATGCTAAATTATTAATTAGAAATGCCTATTTTTTTAATGGTCGAACGTTTAGACTTCTTTCGGAAAATGTAAAAACACATGTCTCAATAATCTTTGTGATGAGTCAGTATCATGCCCCCCAAAAACTGAGTGAATTGATTTTGCTGGTAATATCCTAGATTTCTTGTCATTAATCGGTTCGGTTCTTCAGACCCCACTGCAATCTTTTATTGGGAAATATAGTGGAATGAATGGAGAAAATTCTGGTAGCTCATGAAAATCCCAGAAGCGCGTGAAAATGACGATGTCGACCGTACGTTTCCTCAAGAGTAGGGAAAAATGATAAAACTAATAAAATTCTAATATGGAAAGCCGAAACTTGGAAGAATTTTAATTGCCTTAAGGAATTCAATTAAAGAGTAAAAGAAATAAATGCATAGCTGCATGATAGTGCTAATTAATTATGAATACTGTGTACTTTATAGCGAGAAATCATCTGATATACTGTCGTGTTGGAAAGTTGGCGGCAGAATGCAATAAAACCATGAAATTAAAATCAAAATAGGTCTTTGCAAAGTAGGAATATTAGATGGAAGATGTTTACGTGAGGCGATATAATGAATTTAAAACACGTGCTTACTCGTTAGAGAAAAAAGCGGAGATGATTGCTTTAAACATCACATTGAAGTTGAAAGGTGAAAGGATGGAAAAGACAACTTATCAAGGATGAAAATGCAGCTTCAATCAGCTTGGTTTAAGAATTTTACAAATTTTCCGAGGTTCGATGAAGATATTATTCACGTGGCATAAATTGTAGGATGAAAGGTTTTTTCAACATATTGATCAGATAAATTGAAAATTCTATTTAATGTAAAAGTCAGACGAAATAGAGTTAGAGTAATCACTTTGTTGCGAGTATTTACTATTTTATGCCCACAACCTTCAGTTCCTCTGACGCAGTTATTTTAGGGAATATTCATTGGTCACCAAAACTAGTACTCTTCCCAGACTTGATAATTAAATTTGTGTAGCGGAAGCTACCGGTTCTCATACTTGATTTTGAAGAGTAGAACTATTAATTTTTTCACAGCATTATCGCGACATACCTCAAAATCGAGTCTAGAGCTCCCCCATTTCACAATTTATTGTCAGACGATTTAGTAAGACTATTCAAAATAGCTGAGATGATTCTTTTTGGGTAAAATTTACGTAAAATGGACTCGATTTATTTCAATTAATATGGTTATTTATAATATTCCCCATCATTCATTAAATTATTTTTATTTTTAGGATATAGGCAATCGTCATTAAGGTAACTTTAAATTCTTATCCCATTCGAGATTTGCTATCTAACTGATCTGCCGTTTTGTATGAAAAGTAGATGCTGCAGTACTGGTTGCCTTATTTATACTCCAGCTCGTGTCATGCGTCCGCGAGTGTTTGAATTTCAAATCACTCTTTTGTTAAGCAGACACTGAAGCCGAAATTGAAATATTTAATTTAATTTTAATGGAGTGGTATTGATGAAAAACTACGATCTATTTATATTTTTACCTGATGTTCAAAATTCTCATGAATTGGTATACCTGCTGATTAAAATTTTGAATATGTCAAATTAATTTGCTGGAAACGAAAAGAAGAGATCAATTTTTTTGTTAATTTTGTCGAGAATTTGGCGGAAAGAAGGGACATCAATGATTATCGGAAGATATCCCCTCATAAGTTATCCATTCGTAATATTCCCTTAATTGGTTTTGTAATTAATATTCAATTCCATATCACTAAATTTTACCCTAATTAAAAACAGTTAATTTCATTGGTGGTTTTTGGGGATACTTTATGGAATAAGTGGTGAAGGGCTCCATATTATCTATAACAGTCACTTTGTTACTTTCACAAAATACTTTTTTACAAAAAATTTTTCTATTTTTTATAACCGATTTCGGCTGTTACACCATTATCAAATACAGAAAATTCAAAGTTTTTCTGCGTTTGATAATAGTGTTACAGCTGAAACTGGTTATTAAGTAGAAAATTTTTGTGTCTGTTATAATACAAAAAGAGTTGATTTCGTTTACATTAAGTTTTAAAGCCATTGCTAATTATTCTCGAAAAAAATGAGCAAATGAGAGTGAAGACGGAGGATATATAAATGAAGAGACAAAGGGAGAGGAGGGAAATAAATATGAAGATGCGTAGGCGGGGGAGAGCAGGAAACGAGGAGAAGGGGTTGGTTCGGAAGAGGGTGGTAAGGGGGAGGAAATGGCAAAGGGGGCGGTGGAAGTGAGAGACGGGGAGAGGGCGAAAGATTTATGGTTTCTGGCCAAGCGGGGCTCTGCCGGCGAGTAGATGGGATGGCGTGGGTGGAGGATGAGGGGGGCGGAGTATTTGAAGGGAGGGGATGGTCGTGTGCGTCTTAAGCCGAGGGGTTCTCGCGGGTCACGTTCGCCGCCACCTCTGACGTCACACTCCTCTGGCGTCACCCTGGCTCCCTCTGCTCCTCTCCTTCTGTTGTTGTCGTCGTCTCGTAGAGACTCTTTCCCCATCCCCTTCCCTCTCCCCTCCGCCTCGCCTAACGTCTCTCAATCTGTACTTTTCCTCCCTCTAATGGACAAAATCAACAAAGCAAAGGTCCAAAGATTCTTTTATCATCACTCTCACATTGATTCAACCCCAAGGTTACTTTGAATTGGTTAGGGTAGAAATCAACCCGGAATAAACCGTAGTATTTTAGCTCTTTTTTAGGAAGGGGGGCCTTTTCGTTATCCTGGGTCACCTCGTACAGCGAGTTTTTTTGGGTGCACGAAGGGTTCATCCGGTAAATGAACCTTGCATTCGTCTATTAGCAGCAAATATTTTTACCCACCAGGCTACTGCGCCCCCCATAACCACAAGCATCACTCCTTAATTAGATGATGAGGATCTCATTAAAAAAAACATTCAATCGTCTTAACATGGACTCGAACTCCCTTGCAGGCATACCGACTGTTGCAACTTTTTATGCCATGAATGGGTTTATTTTTAGCAATACATTCAAGAGCGCGCGTCCTCAGCTTACTATGTGCGGCGTTATCCGCATGACTACGGTGCTGTGCCTATTCTCGTTTTGTATTTTTTTGAATATATATATGGTAGCAATATCATAACCTCATGCGTTAACTATATGTAACTTCTTGTCCTCCGAAAATCAGATTGATAGAAGTCCTACTCCATTTAGCTTTGTGGTATGAAGCGTTCAGTGTAAATTTGGCTTATCGTCTCTCTAATCGAGTTCAAGTAGATCGACGGTTTCTTTTTGGAATTTTCGCGTTTAACCCCCTCAACATTAATTTTTTTTGCCATCAAGCCATGACATTGATTTGTGCTGGGAAATGAACCGAACGCGGGTCCTATATAATACAAGTAGATGATGGTGCGGTATAATATTTAAGGCATTTAAAAAGCCATTATTCAGTATTATTTTTGTAGAATTTTCCTTTTACTGAAATACTACATAATAAATTATTTGAATCTTACCAAATTTGCTTTTTTCCACTCAATCTTATTTATGCTCTAAAGGCGGAAAAGCTTCGTCGTAACCTGAGTCATAGAGGTCCTCGTTTGAATGAGTATGGTTAGCGAAGTCCACATAATGATGATTCTCGCCTCCAACTCGAGTACTTGTCACCATTTATTCATAACTAGCAGGCCACCCAGCATTGATCTGGAAGGATAGTACCCATAGAAGTGGGAAAGTTATAACTTGGAATTCATAATAACACGGCAGGATTTTTAGGTGAAGGAACTAAGCAGGTATGGTGATGGTATACATATGTAATAGAAAAATATGAAAAAAAAGATTGCCGTGTACCGCGCACGGGATCAGCTTATACCCCGCTCAACAAAGTTGATCTTTATGTGTGTCCGTAGGTGCGTAGACCAAAAACATCTTGTGAACGCATACCCCATGTAAAGTCGCGTCCATGATGTTCGGCGTGATTGATTATGCCATGGTCCTTGGATTATGCATTGATGTTTGAATTGTATTTTTATTTGTATGCGTGTTTATGTTTATATTGCTGTTTTGGATTTGAGGGCTCTAGGGGAGTAAACTATTGATTGTTAGGAAGAGAGCTATTTTGGATGCAGGAGAGATAATAGAGCTCTAAAGATTATAGATGACTATTATTGTTTGAGAAGAAAAAAAGTTTGCGACATCACACCCAGCACTTGCACTAAGAGGATTAATAGTTAAGGGTAGAATCCTTTGATTTATGTTTTTCCTTGGAGCGAGTCAATAGGTGTGCCTCCCCAGCAGAATGTCCGACCAGAGAAGTATTATGAGGTGACGTAACCAACGGTAATGAGAGAACGACGCAAAGGACGCGTCAGGCACAACCATAAGTAGCCCTTAAGGATTAGGGAGCATAAGATGCACCTATATACTAACTTTGGTCGCGATCCGTGCACCTGTATGGAAAAGCGTAGTGGACACACAAACAGATATCTTCATTTATATATTTGGAAAATAGATATAGGGACTGGTTTTGAAAACCAACCTATTAGTTTTTATCAGCATTAATCTCTTGCATTTGCATCCATTCTCTGAGAGGGTGACTTAGCTCTGATCTCAGCATTGTGGGTATAGGGTAGTTTCCTTCATCAAAGAAAACAAAAGGCATTGATTGCGATTCGTTACCCACGATTAGTGTATTCATAATATACAAATTATTTGGTTTTAAAAACGCCGGTTTAGACGAATGGCAAGGGTCAATTTTATCCCCATTTGAAAAAGGCCAGATTGGCGCCCATGCGATGCCACTCCACGTGACGTCACAGGGACCTAGTTTCTATACGAGTAGTCAGGAGTTTTACATCGTCTGATGCATGCATGAGGCACAGAGCTCAGGAAAACATGTCTTAATAATCACCTATTAAAACTGGCTGAGGTCGGAAAGTTTCCTCGTTTGATAAGGTTTTAATAATCTTTATTTAAACCAAGCGCTACCAGCTAGCATGATACTCGGCTACCTGCTAGCATCCTGCGTCGTATCAGTGCTCAGAGCCTCGCCCCAACCTCACACGGCGACAGCGGGAAACAGAATGATGTCACACGGGGTTTTCCCATCATTCATACTTAGCCGTCACGTTTTCGCGCGCTTGAAAATTTTCACTTTTCATTTAATCGCGAAAAATAGATATTGTCATTAAAAAATCTAAAAGCGTTAAATACGTACTCCAGGAGTCTTTTTTTTTCTTGCCTAAATCTTTCGATTTAGGCAAGAAAAAAATAGTAGGAAACCACCCTATTGTCCTCTAACCGTATCCTTCCCTCTCCCAGAATTCCATTCTACCTCACCCCTTTGTCTCGTTCTCTTTATATCTCTTCCTCGCTCACGCACAGCTCTACCCCGGGCGTGTTTATTTCAATTCTCTCCGCTCGACCTTGCGAGGTTTTTGTCCACTTTATTATGGCCATTTAAATTCTTTACGGGCTTGATTTCATTTCCAGATATGCCTTTTGTGCAAAGAAACGAAAAATCACGGCATTTGCTTCTAAATGGGTTTTGGGGATGGAGAAGCAAATATAGGGCCATGTAAATTCAGTTGCGGAAGTACGAATTCATTTTCCTAGCCTTAATTATATTATACATTCGCAGTTATTGCCGTGTGTAATGTGCCCAGTATTCTCTACATTCACTCAAGTAAATCTTCATCATAGACCAGGTTTGCACATCACCGTATTGATATTTTCTGAGAATATTTCTCAGAATTTCTGCGTGCATATTCATAGTGAGGAATTACGAGGTAATACTGTTGTAAGAACTTAATTTTTTCATACTTAGACCTATTTTTTTCAGCTTTCTTCTTCAAAAGGAAATTACTTAGATGTGCGTGTCCACAATATACCTATACATCTATGTTAGTTGCTCCGATGGGATTAGTATCTGTAATGGAACATTGTACAAGTTTGCTTTATGGATAAAATACTTTGGTGTATTGTGAATTGAATATGATAATCACTGAGTCTTAGAGTTATCATTTTCATTTCAACCTTTTCACGACTTATTTTATATGAATCAATGGTGAAGAAATGAAAAATACCTTATCACAACTCAGCAAATCGTGTGATAGAGGAGAAAATATCTCCGGACCATTTCGAAGAAAACAGCGTAGATATGAATTGAAAAATACGGACTTTTTATCATGAAAGGACTCTGAATATCTTAACTCCTATACTGATTATGATAAAAAAATGAATAATTTTTCACCGGCACAGAATTGACGCGAAATGTAGTTGACGAATCTCCAATAGGCTATTCGAAGCTATCATCCAATGCAGATTTTACAAGTTTAATAATGACAATTATAAGCCATTACCACTTCTGATTTGTGGTAATATCATAGAGCTATACTGTACAGTACTTTCTTGGGATTTAATAATTATAATTTTCATCTTGTTGGAATTTTTGAAAACCATTCAATGGCTTCAAATTTCAATTTTCAATGCAAAAGACGTTTGTGTGATAAGGTCAATAATTGCTCTATATTTCGTAGCTACACATTTTTGATCATATGTATTTAAAGGGACATAATTATCATGAGCAGAGAATAAACTACTCAACACTTCCTCTTAATCAAAATGCATTGATTGGCAAATTCACTTATTTTATATTTAAGCAGTTTGAATACTCTAATTTAAGTAAATAAAATCTCTTCTCGTACATAAGTTTTTTTATGACTTCGTAAGCTGTAGCTATGTAAAGATTCTGGTGTGATATCGTTATAATGGCTGATTTTTAAAATCATCGATTCGCACCATTTACACCGTTGAAGTTTTATTGTTTTGCATCTGTTAGTGTAGCCTCCGTAGCATGTATGATTTAGCTTCAAATGGAGCTGCATGGATTGTGGAAGACCCAGGTACTGCAGATGAAATATCTCTTTAACCAGCATGATGGGCAACTTTGATAGCATAGGTAATAGAATAAATTGGTGAAATTATGGTAAAGTTAACTATATTTGGTGTTGCGGTCGAATAAGAGGTAAATGAGAGATATTTATTTGTGAATTATGACAAAAGCCATTAGTTTCGTGGAAAAATGGCGGAATTTCCTAGCAAAGTGATGCTAACATTTAAAATGTTCTTCCTAAAAGTGGCACCTAGGGAAACTGTGTGCGAGGATTTGTTTGCGATAGCGGTAGCGGCAGCCGTCTGTGACCCCAGTAAAATGGGGTACGATGATCAAATAATAAAAAGTATGATCTGGTGAAATGAGAGGAAAATGTTTGTTTCATAGTTTTAGGGTGGGAGTGGATAGTGTCTATCAACCAAAGGCGTTTCAATGAAGAGTTAAATCGAATGCTTTTCAGGGGAAAGAGGAATCGTAATCGAGTTTGAAAAAGTAATCGATTACAATTTCAATTTTGCTATGACAGAATGCTTTAATGGGATTTGAATTTTGTCGAAGTGAAAGAATATTTCAGATATTGGCTGCATGCGGGTAAGAATGTTAACCCTTTCACTGCTGTTGAATCTCCGGAAACCTTCTCCTCACATGCGGCGAAAATGTTAAAATGCTCTTCCTGGCCCATGGAACAGGTACCTCCGGGATGGGTGTGGTACACCCTCCGAAAGGTCGCTAATCCGCGACCCTATCCTCGACGAACTCACCCTCGCAGGACCGTCTCATCGGCCCTACCAGCGGGGGCCCTACCTCCGGAAAAGTGACCGCTCTGACTAAAATTTGAAAATCAATCAATCAATCCGATCATCACAAAATTATTGTTTTCATCGCACTCCTGCCAATCAAGCAATCAAGTACGTCTTTGAACCGTGTTTCTGCGATGAAAAATAACGATTTTGTTAACTTTGCAACAAAACGTGGCTGCGGACCACTGGAAAACTGCCATTATATTAAAGTTAACAAAATCGTTATTTGTCATCGCAGAAACACGGTTCAAAGACGTACTTGATTGCTTGATTGGCAGGTGTGCGATGAAAACAATAATTTTGTGATGATCGGATTGATTGATTGATTTTCAAATTTTAGTCAGAGCGGTCACTTTTCCGGAGGTAGGGCCCCCGCTGGTAGGGCCGATGAGACGGCCCTGCGTTGGTGAGTTCGTCGAGGAAAGGGTCCTGGATTAGTGGGTCCCTTCGAAGTGCTTCGGCGAAAGTGCTGACCGCATGGCAGGGAGGAAGAAAAAGTACGTCCACCGCAGTCTACCGTGCGGACGTACTAGGTACGTCCACAGCAGTGAAAGGGTTAAGGCACAATATTCAGAACTAAAGATTTTTCAACATTTTTCTATGGTGTGCTACATCAATGCAACGCTGAAGCATTGCGAGCAGAAGGAAACTCAACAGATAGATGTGCCCATTTCACCCATCTGGCTGAAAATGTTATCATTGAATCCCATCGTCGCACAACCTTCTACGTCAAGAGGTTTTTTGAGAGTGTGTGAGAAGAGTAATTGTAAGCTAGCATGAGACAGAGATTAAATGAGGTGCTTCGAAGGTTTTGCATGTTTACTTCAAATTCGCAGCTTTGAATCCTTATGATGTCGTGAGATATGAATATCATGTTTGCGTTTGATGGCAGAACGTTGATGGTGGAAATGATTTTTTTACTACCTATTTTTATAGTTTATCTTTATTGCTGTGGTCGTGTAATGATCCGCCATGAATCCGTATGTACTTATATCACATGCTGTAGTCTTACTTATCACTGAATTATCCATTCCATTTCCAAATTTCTAGTGGCTCCTCTCCGTGCGTACTAGAATTTACTATTCCCCACATATTCTTGAGATAGCTTCACGAGTTCGACAAGTCATCCATATCCTTAGTAGTTTTTTTCTCGAATTACTAATCGTAGATCTAAATCTTTTTCTAAGAATAGCGTTTCAATTGAAATGTTCCATGGTTATATGGAACGAAATTGAGTCAAATACAGTTATTAATTTATCCATTTGTTATTTCGATCCATGCTTGTTGTTTAACATAGGTATTCTTGCTATAAATTAATGAATTTATATTAATTGAATCCATTCTTACAGTAATGCAAGAACATCTAGTATTATGGAGTACTTTATTCAGGAATTTATAAGTATTATTTTGCGGGAGTGTGATTGCCTATTGAGTAAGGCGTTGGACTCTTAAAGCAGTACCCTGTGCAAAAATCCTCGGTAATGCGAGGTAATCCAGGGGAAGTAAGTGCGTCGTCTGAATTTTTGAATTCCACTTGCCTGTGGCTTAGCTCTACCCTCACCTATCAAAGCAAACTGCGGGTTCAATTAGTGAGCAAACAATAGGTGGAACTTTGATGCCCAACGAATGCTTGGTTGTTCGATTAGAATAAATATGGAGCGGAAATTACGTTGACGTGGAAAAATGTTTTCATAGTCCTTGCACTAAAATGATCCCTTTCAATTCTGTTGTAGGATTCAGTATTTTTGCTTGGAATTCGGTATTTTCCGAGTTTGCTCTTTCTGAATGGGTAACGATTCGAGGTATTTTAGGACAGACCTATTTAATGGAATTCTACCTTATCCCTGCAAAACGAGAATTAGGTAATTATCAGTTACTGTTCTCATTTTTCAGCGATTTGGACGCCCATAACACCCAATGCTTTCCTTGTTTACCCTAGCGGTCAATCGCTGAATCGACACTACTCTGTACAACACTGGGGTAAGGTTTATTCAGTCGTTAATCTTTTCTGCACACATTTGAAGAATAATGGAGATTCATACCCCTTTTAAAATCCATGAAAATTATGTATATATTATTCAAATTAATTTCCGTAGAACTTTTATTGATATCTTCCTATTTAGTCACGTTTTTCAAAACATTGAGAATAACCAATATTTATGTTAATACTTGCTATCTATAAATATGAAGACGATAACTTTTGTCTTGATATTCGAAACTACCTAATGCAAAACAATTTTTTTCGTCGATATTTTAAATAATATAGTTGTCATTCAAAAATGTATGGCGGATTTCTTTCCCTATAAATCGCATACATTCAGTAAAATCTAGGTAATTACATTTTATAGTAGAATGTTTTCATAGATCTTCTGAGGTATGGAGTACCACCATGATTGAATAGCAAAGGAAATGCTTTTTACCTGCGTGGGTTTTTATACTTATCAAAATAAGATGGAGAAACTCATATTTTCTTATTTTTTCGAAGACTGCGGGAATTCTTGTTCTCTAAATGTGAATATGAATTTGGAGAACCCTGGGAAATGGAAAATGGAAAACAATATTTTAGAGAATGAGCTTCACCAATGGAATAAAAACCGAAGCTTTTTCCTTGCGGCAAAGAAAAAAAAACTTGGATATGATGGCGAGAGCATCCATATTTTGAAAAGCGTAGGGTGAAATTTAGGTCAACTGCATTCTCCGTCGGGGGCGCCCCTCGTGTGTGCGCGAGGGCTTTTTAACGGCACAGGGGGCGCTACCGTTGCGCGGGAATGGGTGGAAGATAAACGGTGAGACCGTCATGCCATCCGCACGGAGGATATTGACGAGGAAAAATATTACGCAAGTGCATCTTATCAGCTCCCAGTTTCGCCCATTATCCCATGTAAGTGTTTCTTTTTCCCGAGGTTCGTACTCATCTATTCCCCTTTAACGGCTGGCCAGCCATTCATAGGGGCAAACTGGGATGCCTTGGAGTCCTTGTGTTGTGAGGCAACCGAGGTCTGTTCTTTTGTGTGCATCACCTACTAGTGTTCTCACTTGCGGTCCACCGCCTGTGAAGTTACGGGGTGTCTTTTTATGAAGGTTTGAAAAAATGTTCTCATCTTGTGTACTATCAGTCAATAAATTGCTAATAAAGCATTGGAATCGGAATGTATTATTTTTGGATAATCATTTGTACCAAAAATTTATGTTAGCTCATATCACGACGCTGGTCTTGTTGCAGAAAATAATAAAGATTACAGTTAAAATATAACATAATGATGCAAAAAATGAAAGAAGACGCATGATGAAATGGGAATAGAGATAAAAATTCCACACATGTACATTATAACTCTAAATAATCAAAGAAAATGGTTTCAACTAGATATTTATTTATATCATGCTATCATTAATATTGAAAGATTGTAATATGTATATAACATTAATACTGTGATTGTAAAATTTTTTTATCTGAAAAGGCAGAAAAGTTATAAATTAGTATTTGTTTTGAATCGTTAATCTCAAAATATCCTTAAACAATTCTACTTTAAAAACCAGAGGCGTACAAGCTTGTCATTTTATAGCTTACTTGGGTCATGCGTTTTATACCATCTTATTATTGATAAAAAAAAGAGATATAAGTCTGCAGGCTTATTAATGGGCGGGGAATGAGATGGTTCCTCTCTGTCATTAGTGCTGACTTGTTATTTCCCAGCATTTTTAATTATTACTTCGTTTAAACTCAATTGTTTGCACTGTGCTGTTGATGAGTCCTATATAAAAGCATGGAAACCGCATTGGTACATGGCAATGAACAATCATCTGACCGACATCAAATTCACCATGGTCATAGAAGTGATTAACAGCGCATACTTTGTTGTGGTTTGTAGATGATAGATGATTTCAAAGTCAGTTTAAATGCATTAAGATATGAGGATGACGAGTGTTTTTTTTTTTAAAGCCTGGAATTTCTGTTGACGACCATGGTTAAGGTATGGGTATGGCGCTTAGAAAAATATTTAAAAAAGACACTGTGTTGCCAAAACACAGTGCAAACATTGCTCTGCGGTGTTTGACGAGTCATACGTAAGGGCCTGTCAACCTCATTGGTTTACGTTAATGAACAAAAATTTGACAATCGAATTGATTTGGCGTCAAATTCACTATAGTCATAAAAATTGTTTAGAGCGCATATTATTCGTGGTATGTAAATGATATATAGTTTTAAAGTCCGTTTAGATCCATTGAGGTATGAGGATGACGAGTGTTTCTTTTCAAAAGCCAGGAATTTCTGTGAACGGTCACGGGTAGGTTATGGGATCTTAGAAAAATATTAAAAAATCCTGACTTCCGTGGCTCTCCATGCATGGAGATGCAAGTTCGCTGCAGAGGTTTTGGGTGAATTCATTTCCCTGCATTGTGCTTCTTGGTTGGCTATTCAGCGAGGCGATCGACAGCCGAGGGAATACGTCCCTCTAGGGATAACTGGAGGGAACCCGAACTTTTTGCCTAGGGAAGAACGTCGAGGGAACTACAGTTTAAATCTTCATCCGACCGACGGAGTAAGCCAACTGAAAGTGCTCAGTATTAGCGCGGCCTCCTCAAAAATGTGCTTCTCTGAGAGTATTAGAGCGCGCCCTCTTGGCGTGGATACGATGGCAGAGAGTACGAGAGAAACGCGAAATCCTAAGCCGCACATGTGGGCCGATTATGCCAAGGACTTACTTTGCCATAGATGTGCGATATTTATATGCAGGCACTTTGAAATATTGTTTTTTTGAATGTTTATTTTTTTTTTTGATAATAAGTGTTGTAATATTTTCGGGTAATTAGTTTTTTTAGACACGCAAAAAAGCATCATTAAGGATGAGTATGCGAACGTTGATGGATGGCAAACAGCCAAAAACCATTGATAGTTTACCATAATATTAACCATAATTAATTTCCTTTGAACTATGAGTACTATTTTTTCTCGTTGCCCTTATTTTAAAATTGCTGATTAAAATGATGTAGGTAAATACATGATGCAATATGTATTTCGTGCAAAAAATGTATAAATAAATCGAGTAGTAGATCAGATGTATAGCAAATGTATACTGTGCAGTATATCGTGGTCGAATATGTGGGTCACATAAGATAAATGAATTGATGACGCAAGCAATAAATGTGTCATACATGAGCTTTAATTATGGAAGCATTGGACCAAATGAGTTTGAATGGTGGAACTTTACTCGAGGACGGTAGAAAAGTTGATTCAAATTAGGGCCTAACATGTGTTCCGTATTTAAATTTATGTACGACTTGCATAATTCATAGCTGCGTCTGCCCAGTCTTGGAGTGTTCTACAATTAGAAAATGGGTAATTATTGCAGAAAAAATCTTTTATGAGAATATGAGGGTTGTTCAGAAAGTAACCTCAGTTACTACATAAATAAAACGCTGAAATAGATTTTAAAAAATGTTATCTACATCTTAATACTACGACTTTCCTTTACTTCTCAACATAATTTCCATAAAAATTTAAGCACTTATCACACCTGTAAGGTAATTTTGAAATTATTTCTGCAAAATAATCTCCCGCCTGCGGCTTGAGCCATCCAGTGAAAACATCATTGAGCTTCATCATCCTCAAATCGCTGGGAGCCAAGCCATTTGTTCATATGCATAAAGAGGTGGAAGTCGGCGGGAGTCAAATCTGTGCTGTATAATGGATGCCTAAAAACATCCCATTTGAACTGGTCCAGAAGGTCTTTGGTTATATGAGCAGCGTGGAGACGAGCATTGTCGTGCAGGAAAATGTTGCCAGATGAAAGAAGACCACGGCGCTTGTTTTGGATCGCCTGTCGAAGGTCACTCATTACACAGGCCAACAAAACATTTTGTTTGAAAACTTTTTTTATTTTAACAGCTGATCTTTATAGATTTTGATGAATCACTCATAGTTTTCTAGCAATACGTATTTAATATTTAGTCTAATACCCCTGTACGGTATACTGGAAAATCAATGAAACACTGTGTTACATCATAAAATTGTTTGTATTTACCACAGCGTGATAATACAGGGTTCACTTGTCAACTGGAATTGGTCTACATTTTCTTTCCCTTTTTTCCTTGAAGCTTCTTGTGTAGCTTTTTCTGCGATGAATCGCTTGCTGAACTTCTCGTTGAAGTACCAACAGTAATTCCCTATTATCTTCGTTCACTAGACCTACTTTTTCAATTTTATTATAACTATAAAAAAGCTGTTAAATTCTAAAAATATTGCTTGATTTCATAAATTTAACTGTAAAATGTGAATAAATGGTGGGTGATACAACTTTAAAACCATCATATTTGGATTCAGCAACTTAAAAAACATAAGAATAAGGTATTTTCAGTAAAAAAGTTTTTTCATTGTTGGCCTGTGTTATCTTTGGGCTATACATAGCAAATAGTTCCCTATGAAGTGCTGCTGCCAATAATTGCTTAGCTGTGAAAATTCGAATAACGGCACGGACTTCAAATTTGGCGGGATATTCAATTGCAGCACACATTTTGGCAAGCGGCCAGAAAGCAACTAGTGCTCAAACGACCTTCTCTCTACCACGGCTCTACGCTGACTGAGCTACCGTGCGTGCCCTCGCAACAATGCTGGCACTACCCCCTCTACTCGCAGTGAGCAAACTGAGGTTACTTTTCGAACTGCCCTCGCAGTTTGAACTAGGTGACGTTTGAATTTAGAAACTTTCGATATTTTTTTTCTTTACTCACTCGGTACTGTATTTTTCACCATTCTAAGAACGTCTGTATGAGAATTTTACAACCGTGATAACTTAAAAAAGCTGTTTAACATAAAATTTTATAAAGATTTGCGAAATGTTCATCCCGGTTTAGATATATTTTTTTCTTGTCATAGGCCATCATTGCTCTTATTATTTTTTCCGCCATCATCGGAGCGATCGCCGCAGCACATGAATGTAAAAAGGGACGAGAAAAATGATTGTGTTATTTAGGCTTAAGACTTGATGTGATATTTGGAGGAGGCGATCGAGAGCTGGGATCATTAGCACCATGAGGAGAGGGTGGAAAGAAAATCCGACGTCGCCATAAGCAACTCTTCACAATATGCGCCAAGGGGACACCTTAAGCGTCCCATCTGACGGACGGAGTGTTGTACCTGAAGTGCCCTCCTTAGGGCGCTCCAGTAGGGATCGGGCTATCACTAAAATATCTCCGCCACCATCGGGATTTGAACCCGGACCGTCAGGGTGGGAAGCCAACACTCTAGAAACCACACCAGCCCGATCCCCAGTTTTAGACATTCCTTGGTAAACTGTTGATTGAAATTGATTTAAATGCACGGTTTTTGAAAAAAAATCACTAAGTTAGAGAACGAAGTTGACATAATTGAGCTTATTTGCGTAATAAAGTGTAACGGAACACCGGAAAGTGTACATGAAAACGAAATAAATTATTTTTGTGATAAAATTGTAATCTTTGAAAAATTTGTGGCAATATGTTGGTAAAAGAACTTTGTCAGTAAAGTAAACATTTTGACCGGGAACTTCATCAACAATTTTGACGGCTACCCGAAGGTCGGTTTGAAGTAGATACACCCTCATTTCTGCTATCAGCTGATATGTAAAAACCCGCCCTTTATCACCTGGTCCATTTATGTCATCGAAGGTCTTTCTTCGCAATTCAATTCGATTATTATCGTGGAACAGAAAGGCTCAGGTGTTAACTTAAAAAAGTTGTTTAACATAAAATTTTATGAAGGTTTGCGAAATGTTCATCCTGGTTTACATAAATTTTTTTCTTGTCATAGGCCATCATTGCTCTTATTGTTTTTTTCCCTCCCGTTTGCATAGTCTTTTCTTCTCATGTGATGCACCCTTCATCTTTATAGCTTAGCAGGGATTTTGCTGCCAACCTAATGTATAGCTGTCCCTACATATTTCAAAGCCACCTCTATTCGACAGGAAAAATTTACTATTAGATTGCACTTCCACTTGATGACTTGACCTATTGACATTGCATTTCCCTATCGCCTTACTTTTTCGACATATTCTTCACCTATACTAATAATAAGATCACTTCATTAGGAATGGAACATCATTTATTCTATAATTTTGAAATAAATGCAG
Source organism: Ischnura elegans (assembly GCF_921293095.1). NCBI lineage: Eukaryota > Metazoa > Arthropoda > Insecta > Odonata > Coenagrionidae > Ischnura > Ischnura elegans. The sequence goes on along the minus strand of NC_060254.1, from coordinate 84,844,630 downwards.
ACCCTAATATTATTCATCCTGAATGAGACATCAGTTTTTCTATAGACCAAAGTTATCAAAGATGTGTGGATATATCCAATTTTTTGTGTCTTCTCTTTCCATTTCTTACATGGACGTTGTCTTAGAGTTTTAATGCAAGAAAAATTTTAAATATGCTTTTCTTCTTCAGTGAAATAAAATGGATTAGAACGGGAAATTATATTAAAATATGTCATATCCTATAAAATAAATGGCCGGGATCAGAATAGTGTAGGAAATTTTCCCATATTTAAATGGTTTAGAATTGAAATTCAGGTGCAGGTCATGATGCGTCTTCCGTGCCTGTTGGAACACGCGTCGATTGCATTCTGCGTAAAAATAATATTTCTTATCTAAACTCCTGGTCGTTGCTGAGTAAATTTATTTCCTTAGAATGGAAATTCAAGTTGCATGGCCTGAGTACTGTTCTAGCTCCACTCAAAGCATATTATTTATATACCTTGTCTGCTATTTCTTATTAAATTTGTTAAATGATCGAGTAACTATATTCTCTCATATCAATGAAAATGGAGAAACACGCTTATATCAATAATCTCTATATTGTGTTGTCACCAAATCCCATTCATTTACCATGGCTATTTTGCTTGATTACCCTCTTTGGATTCTCAAAAGACATCAAGCTGCAGATAGGGAAATGAAATACATCAGACCAGGTAATGAGTAACATCGTTAGGGAGGAGTCGATTACATCAACATGCGTTCATCCCCGTTTCCTGTCTTTATCACCAGGAGAAGATTGTGCTATGACTGATATATGAGTGCGACAACACTTTAACTTTTTAAAAATAGCCGTTTTCATTTACATGTGGCTGACTTATTTTGGGTCGACATTTTTTTCGTCAGGATTTAAAATATTTAAATTAGATTTTTAAGAATTTGTTTGTAACTAATGCTTATTAATTACTGATATTTTTCATTGACTTAATTAGGATACACTTGCTATTTAAGTAAATTTGTGTATGCGGGGTGAATAAACTGGAGGAGGTTACTAACTTCAATTAGAGAATGCGTTTTTTTAGTATGTGAATAGTAGCTACTGCTTGTGATACTGAAATAATCATGCGTGAGTGCAGTCATCAACTTTGTGTATCTGCCTCATTCTAACATAGGTATTGGATATTAATAATCTGAGGAAGGCCTTTCACGAGATATGATTAAAAACCTTCTATACCGGGGAATAGCCGGTGGATTAGTAAAAGAATTAATTTATTGTTATCGTGAGCCCAAGTTGCTTCCTAGATGCCGTTAAAGATTCATCATACCAATGGTTTGCAATTCATCAGTATTTGTGCTCACGACACCGTTGTATTCCTATTCGATTGTTAATTTTTCTGTTATTTATCAAATTCCTAGTGTTTATTCAATTCATTTTCGTTTTATTTCTTTATAGGCATATTACCGGTTCAATGTATTTATTTTTTCCCAAGAACGAAAGGATATCAGTACTCGAGTAATTTGTGGAACACGTGCACGTATGGTTCACTGGTTCACACCCAGGTGGAATATTTTGTTCGAGGTTGTAGGCAAGGTATTCCAGTTCCTCTCGATGATTTCACGTTTAACCTAGTTTGGTGCTTATTCCTAAAAGAGGGTATGCATTAAGGAATCCATTGTTACCATTCTTGCATACTGTATCCTTTGCAAGTCGTTTTTGATTCTATATTATTTTTTCATAAAGAGTTTCATTTATATCGTATAAACATGGTGAATCCGATGTGTGTCAGTGGTACGGACAATGAAAATGCATAAGTCACTGGACGCATAGTTTTTGTGAATGAAACTTAAATCTTGGCAAAGAACTTGTGAGTCCTGGTGTCCAGGAATGGAGAATTATTACCCTTGGATTTGGGCGAGAAGGTCATCGCACATCTTGTATCTCGGATATGAATTGAATGCTTCCAAGATTCCTCTATTTTGCTCAGCCTTCTGTGCACGTGCAACCCAAAGGAGAAGTGCCATCATATCTGTCAGATTGCTTTCGACTCCTAAGATCTGAAAGTGGAACTTAATCGCGTCGCTCTAAGCCCTGGGGTATACCTACGTTGTCCGTTAAAAATTATTAAATTTGGGAAAAATTTGTAGTAGGTGGCTTACAACAATAACAATTTTTGTTACTGAATTAGAGGTCAGAATTATTATAATTCTAAAATTATTGAAATTGGAGGAAAGAACTCATTCTTCAGGGCTATGGCATTGCCACAGTGTAGGGAAGTCAAACTTGAAACTTTGTATGATAAAATCCAATTAGAAACCTATGAATGATACTCTTTTCCTTTTAACTCTCCAAATTATTGTTTTCAAGCTGGCTTGGGTAAAAAGTTAATATTGACCCCGTAGTTTGAAATTATGCTCGCTACTTATAACCGAGGACTTCTTTACACCCGTTCTTGAGCAAGGCAGAATGAAAATTGCTTCCGCCTTTGCATTCTGCCGTTAGAAATATTACATTACATTGCTATGCGTACTTTTTCCTAAAAATTGCTTGCTCATACATACTTCCCGGAAACCATTCCGTCATTACACACGTTGCAGCCGACTTGTCTGCGTCATTTCTGATGGCAAAGACGGGTTGGTACAGAGGAAGGCCATTTCCACGCGGGGCCGATGCAAGTAAATGAAAGAGTTACCTCCTCTAATTAAAGTCTATTTCGCTCCCGGTAACACGTGCAACGAACGTCTGCAAGCGTCCCATATCGTGTCGTCGTAAGTTAAGGAGCGGCATTGAGTTAGAAACCGGTGTATTTCTGAGTGCCTTATCGTACCGTAACGACCGACGCAAGAAATTCTCTTAGGTACGTATCAAGGGAACTCCCGCACATGTTGCGAGCAAAAACGAAGTCTCGCGAGATTAAACTAATCGCGTTGCATGCATGCCATTCCTCCCCAGCGTCGGGTTCACAAGTGGCGCCTCCACCCGGATGTCATTACCAGTTAGGCCGCAAGACGGGTCCCTTTGCGACGACATTCTAGTATAAGAGATGCGGTAGAGACTGTGAGGTACTGTGAGCCACTGCGTAACTCATCCATGAATAAGCGTACTCCTTGCCTACCACTGCCTATTTAAGGCATGGGTGAATATCAAATGCTCAATCGTGAAAGTTTCAAACTTGTTTTCTGTGGTAAAACTATCGGTATCTGCCGTGAAGATTAGGCGTTATGAATCTCTTAGCGACGAATTTCATGCTAATATCCGAGAACGCGGCTTAAATTGTCTCAACTGCCAGCGCTTATTAAGTTATTTCGACGTAGCAAAATGGGCAAATATTTATGATATTGCCATAAATCGTCAAGTGGAGCCGAAAACTTGTGTGAAGTGTTTATCACGTTCTTATTGTACCCGCCGATGGCCGCTCTCAATCCTGAGAGCTTTGTAAAATGAGTTTATTGGTTATGCTTATTAAAAATATATATTTATTTTTTACTCACAAGATTTTTATTAAATTAAATTTATTAACATTATTAAGCTATCGGTAAGCAGGTTTTGATATTTTATCTGCTATTTTTATCATTTTTTGTTCAGCTATTACTCACTTTGCAATGGTTGATTAATCATTTTACTTTATTAAAAGAGTGTATTCCACTCTCACATTTTGAAGCGCTATTCCTTATTTTGCCATTTTGCATTCATATTACATTTTTCTGATAACTGGCTAATGAGTGTAATAAAATAATTTTCCTCTTGTGCATTGTATCAACTATCCCATCAGTAATTTAATTTTTAGTTCTGGTGAAACTAAAACTTAGAAAATGTGGTGGAATTTTAATGTTGACTGCTGCTTTTCTAATTAAAGTATAAATTAATTGAATTTCTTTTTGTCGATTAAGTGCTTTCCACAATGGATACCACTTTTACAACGCGTATTTATTTTTTCTAAGTTGATGTCTTTTTGGTCCCGTTTCAACTAATCACTACGGGGAACTCTTTGATAAGTAACGCATCAAAGTACACAACTCGCTTGGCGTTGTTATCAAGCGTTTCCCGTGCATATCAAAACAATATTCAAATGGAAAGTCTGTCTTTCCTAAAGGCCATTTTGTCGTCGCAAGCAGCGCAATGGACGCATTTGTTAAAGGACACCTTTCATCGTGACGGCAGCGAAAAATTTACTCTTGTTCCGTATTCATGGATATCCCTTAGCTTTATGTTGTTTTGTACCCACCAGGCCGAGTAACTTCAGGTCAAAATAGTTTTCCCACGCCCATTTTGACTTCACCTTTGATCACGAACGAGTGTAGCCATGTTTCCTCCATTAACCTTTTCACCTCCCTGGTGCCATAACCGACTAGACTGTACAGAACGCGACTGGCCCGAGGGGGCTGCCTTGTGGAACCATCCCTCGTTGGTATCGCGTTTGGCTCCGCGACCGCGTCTCGCGGCCGCCGCAGAATATCCTGTCAGGCTGCGGAGAAGTTCCCCTTGGGACACAGACACGTCGGCTGGCCGCAAGGTCGGTATGTGTCGCCTCCAGCCCCAGCGGAGGGACCTGAAAGATCTCTGGCGGATTTCCCGCGCTCGCTCGTCTGTCGGCAGGCTTTTTCTGGTGCGCGGTTCTTTATCGAAATATAATCATCATAAATTCATGGAGATTTGACTATATTCATGAACTCCTGTTTCTTTCGCTTCCATCGAGGAAAGCTTGCTGACATTGCAGATGGTATTGAATCATTTAATTTCAGTTTTCTGCGCCACAAACTCCTTGAGTCATTTATTTACTTATTTATACTTAAAAATTTTCCTTCCTTCTTCTATTGGGATATCTTAATCATCGAATAGAAACCGAGGACAGTATCTTGTTGAAGTTATTTCGGGTTTCCCACCGGATAAGGTTCTCCATCTCTGCCGACGTTTCGATGGTCGTGTCGTCCATCGTCATCAGGGCTTGATGACGATGGACGATGGATACAGCCCTGATGACGATGGATGACACGACCATCGAAACGTCGGCAGAGATGGAGAACCTTATCCGGTGGGAAACCCGAAATAACTTCAACAACATCATACGCCGGAAAACCTCAGACCTTTTTGAGGACAGTATCATGTTCACGTGTGGAAATAGAAGATGGTAAAGGGAGCTAGATGAAGGAAAGGAAAAGAGCTCGAAGTTATTCAGCATTTATTTGTTGTTCTGTTAGCTATTTTGGTGTTTTGCATCATGACTATCATAAAATGTTCTGGCGCCTCAACCATTATTTTGACGGAGAAGGTAATCATTTATATTAACTACTAGCTATTAGCTAAACTTGGAGTTATAGCTATCAGTTTGTGGCATTTTTTTAGTGTTCCCCCCCCCAAAATTTCTGGTACCCCTCCCCCCCCCAGAAATTTCTCGAACTTCCTCGAACTTCCTCCGAACTTATCCGCAGAACTTCTCCCGCTAAGGACTTTTCGCGCTAAGGTTTTTCGCGCAAAGGATTTTCGCGCAAAGGCCCTGTAGCAAAAGGCCCTGTCTCGCAAAATCCTGTCTCCGGAAAATGCTGCCTCCAGAAAGCAGCATCCGAGAGCAGCACCGAAGCCAGCACCGAACCCAGCCTACCTGCAATCCAAGACTTATATAGGACTACTGCGGAGGAATACTTACTCCTTGGCAAGCAAGGGGTAATCGGTGCTAAGGCCTTAGTATTGCACTTTGGAGTGAGAAGTTTTACCATTGTCCTATCACAACTCTCTCTCCCTCCAACACCTCACCCCACTATCTCCTTCCCCTCCATGTGTTCCAATGAATATCCCTCTGATTCGACTGACGTCTCAAACCCAGAAGTTGAGGGGAGAATTCTGGGTGGTATGCTGTTGACTCAAACCCAGGGGATGATGTTTTGCGAAGCAGCCGGTGACCAGGGGCAGTGGCGCAGTAGTTGAATTCGCCTGGAGTACCCCCTCCGCCGCTTGAAAAAACCCCTCCCCTCAAATCCTGTCTCGTCTTGCAATAGGCAAGCTCTCTTCTGCTCCTGGCCTGGTCGTGGACGCATGTCTAGTGAGACATGGCAAATGTAGAGCAATTATTCTGCTGGTATTTAGCTGGGAATGTTTCCTTTGGGATCATGAATTACTATCATTGTTTTCTGTAAAACTTCTGATTTTGAATACTCTACTTTGAATAGATATCGAACGATAATAACTCGTAAATTTTTTGGCTACTTTTTCTTGTGAGCTGATTTTCTTGTTTGTGGAGTCTTTCCCTGATCCAGTTTGTGACCGACGGTTGGAGTTTTCCCTATGTCTGGGCTTACGTGAACAATCAACTAGATTTACGACGTAACGCCACAAGTTAATTAATAACTTTACTTATGGTGTACTCCAAGTATCTTGTGGTGATCGACTGATGTGTGATAACCCCATCGTGGGATTGATTTTTTTACAGTAATAACTAATAATTTTTATGATGGACATTAGGAAATCGGATGGTAGTTCAATATGCAAATGCTCTGTTTTTTTTTGTAATCCGAGACACTACCCCTGCTCTTTTATTACATGACTGAGAATTGCTCGCCGAGAAATCATTAGCCATACACAATTAAGGAAGTAAACACCTTCTTTCACTTTTCCGTATTGAAGAATTTTGTCCACGTCCAAGAATTTCATGTGGTGATGAAATATTTGAATCTCATATTCAAATATATGGTAAGAATTTCCGTTTCATTTTAATAAATTGCCAATCGCGTGAAAATAGATTTGACAGTGATAACGCGTACGTTTCTAACATCGCCGCGGCGTCAACATGCAGCTGTGCTTCCCACTATCTGTGGATGAGTAATGTGTGGCCTTATTCCATTCTCGTTCCGATGGTTCATCTACAGGTCCATCCGTCTTCATCCTGTCGGTGGTCAACTTACTCTCTCCACGGTGCGGAATAGATCGAATATGCAAACAAATGCATTTGGCGGCATTTTTGATCGGGCAGCTTCCGGCGGAGTTACATTATACCTTATGATGGATGACGTATAAACATGACGTCCTCCAAAAGGGTTCATTGTGGGAATGGAGTTATCCTGTGCAACGTACGTGGAGCCTTTTGGAGTTCCGATGATGAAAATGTATAATTTTTTCACTTTTTCTGTTTCCACAGAACTCTCTCTCTAGTCACATATGCCGATGAATTAATGTGTAATAGTGGTTAATACCAATTATTCTGAATTGGCATAGAATAGAATAAATTCACATTTTGGTCCGTATAGAATTGGTGACTGCAAATATTGCTTAAAAGCGTAATAATTAAGGTATTACCTTTCATTTTTTCACGACAGGTATTCCAAAGATTGCCTATATAGAGTTCCTGGCATACGTAGGTCATTTTTTAAATAGCTACTAACGTTCAATCAATTCGATTATGCAAAATAAGAGGCAATGAAATTCAGATGTCATAAAATATTTGATGAAGCACATGCATTGGCGCTCCTGCAATAGATTTTACGACGAGCCGGAAACACAAGAAACAAGACTTTATTATTGGTTCATACTTATATCTGTCGTCTTTTAAAAAAAACAAAGTGGATGAGGTGATTTTAGAACATTACGATGTGGAGGTAGGGAAGGAGAATTTCGATAAGCATTATCATTCACCTCGGGTACTTTGTACGGCTCGCTACGAAGCAAAGGAGAATGTCTGACGTTAGGCGATCTTAAAGGTTTCTTTTTCATTACTTGGAGCTGGACACGGTATGAAAGTGAATATGGATGCAACGCCATTAACTTGTTACTTTTACTGGCTTCAGATCATTTTCCGGATCAGAAATCAGTGCAGTATCAACCAATGTCATTTTTAAATTATTTTTAAAATTTCAGAATACGGTTCGGCATTTCACACAGAATTGAAAAGTATCGGAGAATAGTTAATCCTTCGTTTTCATGGAATAAACTCGTATGATGACCTAAGTAGTGTAAGCATGCAATGAATTGGATTATCGAAATTCCCACGTCTCTAAAATAAGGGCACGTGTTGCAATTAGTCCGTGCAGCCTCGCTCTTCGCCTCTTTATCGATATAGTTCATGTGATAAAATTAGGCCAAATGAACTAAAGTCGCTTAGATAGAGTCTAGCAAGTGTGATTAAATTTTCTAGCGGGTGATGAATGTAAAATTTTGGTAGATTGTAATATCGTCAATATTTCTATTTGGAAATTCGTCTATAATTATTTTTCTCGCTCCCTCCGAGGCAATTATCTACGTTGAACCAGCATAATTCCGCAATTAATAGAAAATGATTCTTTGCAAACTAATTTATATCTCGCTGATTGCTTATGGACAAACTGTTATCCGAATTAGTTAACAGCTTTCGTTCTTTTTGTCTATTTTTGTAGCACCCTGTGAGGATATTTCTCGGACTGATCGCGCTTAAGTATTGGGTCGATTTTTTTTGACAATTTTGAAATTTTATAATTTAAATGAAAATCTATCGTTTTTAACATGTTCACCATTTTTGAAGGTTTTATTTCATTCATATTTTTTCCACGGAATGAATTTCTGATTTCTTCCATTTATGGTCGTATTTTTTCCCAGTATAGTATTATTGAAAAATGTTTTCCTCGCAATTATTTTCACTGTTCACGTTCCGGAGCCGTGTGTATCATCAGCCGGTCACCGTATGCCTCCGTAGCAAACACAAAAGAGTCCAGGGTAAGATTGGCCTCTGTAGAGAGATCAATGAATTGAGGATCTCTAGAAAATAGGTGTCCAGCGCAATGGTCCGCAAAGTCCATTTGTGTCTTTCTATACCAGATTCTTTCCAGAAACCTGAAGCGTTACGTGAAAATATACATTTCACATCTGCGACCCTCATAACCTTCTGTATATGAATAAAATTATAACTAAATAATTAAATTCTTGCTTTGCATCAAATTTTTTTCTTGATCGCGTAGTTACTAGAATTGTGGAGAAACTAATATTATGAGCTTTTTGGACGTAAAATTTGTTTCAATGATAAGGAGCTCGCTACGAAACAATGATTAAGACCATATGTTTTTTGGCCAATTTTGAGATGAGCATTATTTCTCAATGCTCTCCACCGTGGAATTGGTAAGTACGATATCTTCAATAATGTTAGCATGGCATAAAGAGGTATGAAGAAAATGATAGTCAACGCCACAAGGGTTATGAAGCTATGCATTATTTTGGCTAATTTATGCTTTAAACATATGTGACCTTCTATTTTTATCACATTTTGCGGTGATGAATCCAACATGTTATGATAATATATGAAAAAGAGAGGAACCTTATCATAATATTTTTGAGTTATTTTGCAACTAAACGTCACAATTTGAAGTAGAAATAGGTTATATTGATTTTATATAGGATATCTACGTTATTTAGAAAAGAAACTGATTAATTGAAATCGAATTGAAATGAGAAGAAGTCATCTTCAATTATTTTTTAGTTATTGGCAAATTTATAGAAACAGTGAAAACGCCATGGTTAACCAAGTCATTACTTTATAATATAATTGAAAATCTTGAAAATTTAAAAGCCCAGCATCTCCTTTGAAATTGTACCGACCAGAATTCCACGGATATCGACTAAGCCCGAAGAAGCAACGTGAACCGGGAACGAAACACTTCGCAAAAGACGAAACACTTCATTTATTTTATGTATGTAATCATGCGTTTATATAAGAAAGATAGTTATCCTTGTGTAAATATTTGAATTATCATATTATAATAATGAATGCAATCGGTAAGATAACAAATAACTGAATTCAAAGAAATAAATTTACTTCTCATGTATGTTAGCACCCGACCTGTGCAAAAAGTGTAAGATGGTAGCCCCATAACTATTCAATAAGGGATACCTATATATTCCATAATTATTTAAGTGTTTTCTAATGTAATATATTTGAGTGTAAATGGAATAAAGTTATATTATTATTATTAAATCACATAAGTCAATCTATCCGGCGGGATATCCGGCTAATTGACTTAAACGTGTTACACCGTCTTGGTTAGTCTCTAGAATGCATTTTCAAACTCTTATTTTATTCTCCATCGAGTATGCCTTAACATGGCAAAAAAAGGCCAGAGCATTCCATAGAATTAATTGACCACGCGCTCAAGTTTTGACGAAATCTATGTTATTATCAATTTGAATTAGAATATCTCCAGTTGCACTTCAGTTTGTCACCTTAAAGGGTATAAAAGGAGACGCTTTTAGGCGCTGCGAAAAGTCTCAGTTTTATTAGCGGAAAGAATGCATAAGAGAGTTTAAATTCACCTTTTAAAGAGCATGTGGACGCCATAGAAATCTTAGATAGAAAAATATATTTTATAACCTTTGTCTTTTAGGTTTTTACAGTCTTAGCAATAGTATACCGTCTCACCTTACGAAAGCCATTTACCGCTTCATTTATCATTTTCTCACGCCTTATCATCGTCACTTGAAATATCTTGGGATTATTCAAACCCTGTCCATTGGTATGGAAAGCCAACACTCCTGCCGCCATGGCGTCGGTGCGATCTCCGTTTGATTTCCGCCCCGGGACGAGTGACGATACGCACGGTTGGAGCATTCCTTTGTGATGCCTCCTCTCGGAGAATTGCAATCCTCCGAAGCCCCCCTCCACTCCTCGCTATTCGTCATCCCGTGCGAAGGGCCCTCCTTTCCTCGCTGGGATGGACAGATAATAGCCCAGTGCGCCGTTGGGATGGAAGTATACCGACGGAGGTCTCTTGGAAGAACAAGGAGATTTATATATGCACATCCGGGGTGCGAATTCATTCCGGCTAGGGAAGTCGGCAAGGTCGGAATATCTAAAGGCGTGCTTCTCTTGGTGAATTTAAGATCCCTATCTGAGTTTTATTTTATTTTTTTTGATGGGTCGACCGGATGGATCTCCGTGGTAGCCTAATAATCACGAATATTTCAAGAGAGGATCCTCAAGTCGGCCTGTAAAACTGATGTCGTTCGCAGCGAATTTAAATGGGTTTACTAAAGTCGCCACTCGCGTCGCTGACGGGCAGACAGATCCGTGTTTCACGGGGAAATAAGGTATAATGTGGGCTTTTATATGAAATTGATACGCATGATGATGCGTTCCATCAATTTCATAACTTTTCAATGCTATTCCTCGAAATTACAAACACTACGCTGCCAAATAATGGAAAAAAAGTGGATCTCCTTGCACTCATCACCGCGCCGCGGACATTTTCGAAAATCGACAAAAATGCGACCGAAGTGGCAACAGACATAAGCCTCCTATTTGATGGAATTGGGCCTCCTCTATGCAGTCCCCTTGCTTATAATATTGGCTTTAAAACAGCTGACGCTCGCTTTGCGAATTTTGTGGACGCTGTTACGTTCTCTGCACGGTTCTAGAGTGGAAGGATTTGGCGAGCGGTGAGAGACGAGAATTAGCAATGGCAGATTGCTTATTCAAGGACTATGGGTTTCATCTGAGCATTCGTTGGAATCCCTGACCCTAAGGATGCGGGTAACGACCCTGCGTAATGCGAATGGGTCCTTGATGATCCCATCCGAGCCCTAATAAAGCGGCTTGTGATCCCGTATTAGGCTCGGCTAAAAACAGCCGTTGTCCTCGGCATCCCTAACTACATACGTCTCTCTTTGGGAGAGTAACCGTCCATTCATGGCTTCTATCTCGTGTTTTTTCTCCCTCTGGTTTTTACCTGGATACTCCGCAGGAAAAGGATTTTTGCGTACTTCCTGAAAAATTTAGGCGCTATGTTACTGCTGATGAAGTTTTTATGTGCTGACTCAACTCGTGTTATAAAATTCGAGGAATCAAGCGAGTTTCAAAGGAGTTTTCTCCTCTCTCTTCCCTCAGTTCTCCCACTCCCGCCTCCTAAATATGTATAAATTAACTGCACTTACCACCATTTGTACCTTGAAAATGATGTAGTAACACCGAAACTCGGGTCGGATTAAATTTATTTTGGAAAATTGCAAATCATATTTCATTATCAACTCATGTTAGTTTCATCATTTTAGTTGACTTGCATATTCTGGAGTACTGAAATAAACACTCCTAATATTTCGAAGCCTGTTTTTGGCGAAGAACTTTTTTTTTTAGCTCGAATAAGAATTTACGATGAAGAAATTGTATGGAGCACAATTGTATGACTGTGTAGAGTTCACCCTATAATTCCAGTCCATATTTAAGCTTAGGAGAAACAAGTTTTCTTCCATGGTTATTTATATTACGCCCTTTTTATTTGCAGGAGCGTGGAAAATCTGAATTCCATATTATACCAGTTTCTTCTCTTATTTCATCGTAAACTTTGTACTTTATTGGAGCAGGTGTCCTAAATGCGCTAGAATAAGTGTAGTTATAAATGATTATTTACATTGAACATTCAATGCTAAATCTGTTCTTTTTTTCAGTTTCATTCATTCAACCAAATATGTTCGTCAGTCATAATGAGTAACCTTTCGGCGTATTGTTCTTTAGCTTACTTTATGCATTGCATTGTTTCTCACGGCTTCTATACTACCATTGTCCTCGTCCATTTAGTGTTAGCTCTATGTATCTGCTCCTTTAAACTTTTATGTCACTTGCAGTATATTTATTCTCCTCTTAGCGTGAATGGATAGCTTTTACGTTCCATATTGTTATAGACTCCTCTAATAGCCTATTTTTCATGTGCACTTATCTGCTTAGAAAACCATTGTGTGAGAGGTTCGACACACATAAAATGTTAATACCAAGGTATCAAACCGTGCGAAAGATCCACAGAGAAATAATCATTCGCCTTGACCGGGATTCGAACCCGGATCCCCGATTTCCGGTCGAGTGCTTTAGCCAGTTAAGCTACCGAGGTCGTCATTCTTCATTGTGGATATTTTCGGACACTACCGGACAAGATATTGTAAAATTTGAATGCGAGTCGCAATGTAACTAAAAAAATTCCCGCCGCTCCATTAAAGTACCGCGCCCATAAAGTGAACACTTCCTGGAACTGTTATGAAGTCGGTGTCCCCGGAAAATACTGTTGATGCAAACGTTACCACTCCGTTCCGTCGGCGACGGCGTTTGCATGAATTTAGGTGATTTGAATGAAGCTGTGGCCAACACCATTGGAATTATTCGCGCTCCCTTTGGACTGTGAGACACGAATACTACCTATATATGCATCATCATTGAGAATCGTATATATTTTAAGTAAAGTACTTACTTACTCCCATGCCCCTTTAAACCCGAAATGGCATTTGGCCTCGCCAACTGTCTGTCTCCAACTCTTTTTAACTTCTCCATCCGCCTCGCTGGCATTCACTCTTTTCATATCAATGATCACCTCATTCTTGCATCCTTTTTTTGGTCTTCCTCCATAGAGGTTTTCTGTCGACACTTGTTGTAATAGGGCCTCTTATTCCGATCTCATGATGTACCCTGCCCATCGCAATCTCCAGCTCTGAGCTTCAGCTGCAACGTTGGGTGAAATAAAAAGATCCCTGATTTCCCTATTGTGTTTTATTCCCTATTGTGTTTAAGTTCCATTGTCTTTAGTGATTCCAAAAAATAGCACTTTATTTTCGCAATTAGCTTTAGGCTTACGTAATTAGTTTCTTTTCCGTACTTTTGTCGATAACCCATGATTACGCTCAGTAAAGAATTGGTCTTATTATGTTTTTATAAATTTTAAGTTTGTTTCGGATGGTTAAAATTTTTGATGATAGCAGATTATTAAGGGAAAAAATTCTTCTATTGACTCAATTTATTCAGCTTAGGATTTCATGTGAATCAATATTGTTTGAGCTGATAATGGTACCAAGGTATTTGAGTTCATTTGGTCTTTCAAAATTGTGGTCAATGCAAAATTCTATGCAAATTTTAAATGTTATGAAACTTACAAATTCCCATCCTGCTGTCTGCGTATATATTTTTGCTTTCAAGAATTTGCCATGCTAGAAAAAAGAAACAACTGCGAATATAGATACTTACTTGGAAATACCAGAATGAGTCCGAGGATTATTCATGGCATGGAATTTACTTGTTATGAAATTAAATGATATAAGTGTGACAAAACAATCACAAAGATTTGTATTCCATCACTGAGGCTTTGGAGGAGTATTTTCGTATTATTTTTAAGCATTATATCTGTGTTGGACCATGAAGTGGGGTAACATTGATGCGGAATCTCGTAGGTGAGGAAGGTCAGAATGTTGGGGAGGCATCCCCATTTTGAGGAATTTCATGAGGCGTCCAAGTTATCGTCGTCGATGCAAGTGAAATTAATGAAATTCCGGCACCCGAAGAGTCCATATGCCTTTGAAGATCCCTCTTGTTTACGCAGAGGCAGCAACCTGCCTCCTGCCGCTTCGCCGACTTGGTCAGCTCGGCCGTAATTACGAACGTGCGAGATGGACTCGTGACCGAGTGTTGCGCGCTTTGATCCGACGCCGCGCCGGGGACAAACGCGAACCCCGTCATCTGCCGCCTCACAGGCCGCTTTGCCTCCTATTCCCCGAAGGCCATTCAGCTGTAGAAATTGTATTCCCGATTTTCCCGAGTATATTTTGAGTTTTCCCGATGGGTTTTGTTACTTGTTTTCTCTACTGCATAATATAAGTAGCTAGAGTTATTGTGTAATTAACGAAACATTTAGGAGGAGAATATTGATTGATCACTTAACCTTATAATCGATTTGAAGTAATAGGTTCACTTTGATGTTTGTATGTGAATTATTTCAGAAATTTTTAGATGCACATAATCACTTTAGTATCTTTATCCATGTGTAAACAGGGTGGCCACTCTCTCATTTCAGGGAATTGCGTCGTGTATGGAAATCGTATAATGCCAGGGAAAATGGAAAAAAAATTTGGAAATTTTTTTTTTCGGAGGCATTATAAATAATGATTTTTCATCATTCTCCGCTGCAAAAGAATATATTTGATATTTGATCATTGCTCTCTCAAAATATCATTAGGTGCTCATGAAGTATTTTGTACTGAATTATATTCACTAATTCTTGATTTACTTTTTGGTATTCCATTATAAGTTTTCCTGGATATCAGACAATCACTTATTTCACTTACTTTTTATCAGAGCGCGACCCGAGTTTCAGTGAATTATCATCATCTTCAGCGCCTGAAGATGATGATAATTCATTGAAACCCGGGTCGCGCTCTGATAAAAAATAAGTGAAATAAGTAATTGTCTGATATCCAGGAAAACTTGAATTCTATATAATGATTTTCCTTTATTTTAAGTAGGTAATGATTTGCTGCATTAAGCCTCATTTTGATCACCCATAAAGATGAATATTTGGTAGGTAAGGTACATGTTAAGAAATTATTAGTAAATTTCGTGTAAAGTCTGGTAAGTCTCGAAAAGTAAGGGAATTTCTACGTGATATTCGAGTGCCCCCCTTCATCTACCTGGCAGTTTAATTTCAGTGTCAGTTGTTGTCAAATCATTTATCAAATATTTATCAAATCATTCTACCGGTTATGATAACTTTACATGGAAGGGTCCGGTGAGCCATTTCAGCCTACTTCCCTTCACATTTAGAACCTCCTCTTCAATTCACAATGACACATGTACTCATTCATTATATCAATTAACCTTATATTCTTCCTTCGTCTCCTTCGCTCATCAATCATGAAACAATCTAAAAATGGGCGAGATTGCGTAATCGTATTGTTGATACTCCCTCAGAGCTCTCGTTTAATTAGCCTCAAATATTAACTCTTTCATACAATTATAATTGCACATTTTCGTCCAACCTTAATTATTTAATATCCTTAAAAATACAGAGTATTAAATAAAATGTTGAAAATGCTGGATATCCAAGAGAAAACTTTTCCATGGTAACTGCAAAGTGCATTAAAAATGTTAGTGTTGCCATAGTTGAGTAACTGAGGCATTGCGACTCAATGTTTATGGACAAAAAATGCTTAAAATTGTCTCACCTACCACCTCCTGAAGTGTTGCATATTTCAACACTCTGTACATAGGAAATTTCACTATACATACTTAATCATTTCGTTATTTTTCAAGGTGAAAAAAACAGCTTTTCCTGGGAGCACTACTTGTTATTTAAGTGCCGCCCTCCCTTGTCTATCAAGACATGTCATAATGTTAATATACAAAATATGCTTAAAAATGTCT
Source organism: Ischnura elegans (assembly GCF_921293095.1). NCBI lineage: Eukaryota > Metazoa > Arthropoda > Insecta > Odonata > Coenagrionidae > Ischnura > Ischnura elegans. The sequence continues at coordinate 84,828,539 of NC_060254.1, read as the reverse complement.
CCGCGGCCACCTTTTGAGGTATTGCAGATTCCTCCAGTATTTAGAAAATGTAATATTTTTTTATCCTCATTTCGTTCTTTTCAAGGAGAAAAAACTGAGATTTCCCTCGGAACTCGTAGTTTACTAGTTTTTCCCGGTCGCTCCTAATTCCCATTTTCCCCGAAATTCCCGAGCGGATGGTAACCCTGTTATCGGGGGAATAGGGACAGCATTCATTTCCCCGTTGCATTCCCAGCTTTTCCCTCTCCCTTCACTCTCGCACGCTTTCACTTCCTGTTCCCAGGGGGGACAAGGGACACTCGCGAAAGTCAATCCATTAAGGCCAGCGTCGTCTCGTCGACGCGACTCACGCGCGCGATTGTCACTCTTCCTCGCAATCCAGTCCTCACCCACCTTCTCTCCTTCTCTTTCTCCCTCTAGTTGACTCAAGGTTCTCGCTTTTCATCCACGGCCAACTTCCGCCCCTCTTGAAAGGACGGAATGGGAATGTTTGCGCCCGAAAACGTCAAAACATGTGGAGCGAGCGCAAACGTGTGCCGTCTGCAGTGCCCTTCTGAGTGAGTGACTGTATTGGTGTTTGTCGCTTTGATTCCAACACGAGTGGTGGGTTGGTTTTCGAATGCCTCGTGCAGGCTACTAGTTGGCTAAGTCTCTCTGGAACACTTGGAGTTACAGGCCTGAAACGAAGGTCCGGCGCGCGTGGACTCGCTTGAAAATGTGAAAGCGAGCGGCAAAGTGGAAAAATAGCACCCGGGTTTTTTGTGTGTGTTTTCGACGCAAACGTTTCTTGTGTTTAGGTCTTTTGAGGTTACGATTCTGTTCACACATCAAGTGTTCATCCTTTAGCACCTGCAACGTACTCTTGATCTTGAGCGTGTGATTCCAGTTGGGCTGAAATGATGAAATTAATGTGATGAAGTTAGAGATCTGCGAGGGTCCATGCTTTGATGCGCGATAGTTCAACAGAAGATAATCCTCTCCACACAAGGGAAAAGAAGTTACCTTGGTAGTACTAGTGGTGGCACATGACGTGATTCGGGAAGGTCCAGGCTCTAATCCCGGTTAATGTAAATGATTTTTCCTCTTTGTGAGCTTCATATCATACGTACACTCGTATTCCGCTGTTATTTCCTTGAATCATACCAATGTTTTTACTCTGGGAAATCTTCTCTTTACGAGCGTTTTACATTTTGATTAGTGTTAAATTTTGACTCCAGCGCAATTGCCTTCCTTTACTGTATGCATTAGCCAGACATTTTTTGGAATTCATGTGGTGGAAAGTTGTCTTTTTTGGGTGTTTACGCATTGCTCTGCCGTACTGGCTTCCAAAATATAACTAATAACTTCAGGCTTTACTTTGTGAAACCTCTCCGTACTGGAAGTAAGGAAATAAAACTTTGTAAGGTTCACTGTTATTTAATTATGGGCACGACCCGGGTTTAGTTTTGTTTACGGTTCTCCCTGTTTTGTTTTTGGGCCTCATCATTCTTTTATTTGGATAGTTTGTCCTCCATATGGATGAAGAGTTGAGATTTCGCGTTGAAATTTATCCCGAAAAATTGTCAACCGATTTTGAGGGTAATATTCAACGATAATTGGATTTCTGACAAATTTGATCGATTATCCACTTATGATATGTCAGGTTAGCACATTTTTGTGCCAATCAATGTCGGACTTAGTGAAATCAAAGAGCAAGACTTCAAATATTTCCTTTTGGAAACCAAATAACTTCCATCCCTTCTGTCGTAGCTGTAATATGCATGCTGGGGAATACCGGAAAATATTTTGTGCGGAGCCTAAACTGAAACATGGGCGGTGAAAAGGTAGAAAAACACATTAGAGTGTCGAAATGAGGCTGCGAAAAAAATTTCTGAAGGTGAGGTGGAGTGATAGAACGAGGAATGAGGGAGTGCCAGTGCGGATGGGAGAAGAAAGAAACAGATGTGGGAAATCAAAATGAGTAAGAGAGCTTGATTAGGACGAATATTGCGCTGGAATTGCCCCCCTGACATTAGAAGATTGGGTTATTTCACTCAGAACCGAAATTGAAATCCAATAAAAGAATTCGGTTGATGGAAGAGTAAATTACATTACAACGAAAGAATGACCTCCCCATTATGCTATGAAATTAAAGTATAAATACGAAGCGAAAGTTGCTGCTCACTTTTCATAAGTCGGTGACATCGTTGAATTTCTCATTCATTAAATTTCTGAGGGAGAACCGCTCATTGAGGGAAAGAATTTCATTTGTCAGAGCGTAAACAACGACGAAGATAAAAGGAGGGAAGGCGTTTATAGGTTGTGATAGGTGGATATCCACTCGGTAGGAGCGCATGACGTCACCAACTTATCTTTGAAAGGGTCGTCGATTATTCGCCGTGAATATCTCGAGAAGAAAACTGCTCGTCGAAATTGTGACGTATCAAAAATTAGAAAAAAATATGGAATACCCTTTAATGCGACTGTAATTTTCACTATCACAACTGACAGTGAAAAAAATAGCGTTAGAACCCATTGCTGTAGAAACAAAAGAGGTCGAAGAGAGCGAATATTCGGTGGCGTAAAAAATGACTAAAGTGTTAATGAAAGAGCGACTGAAATGAAAGACATCTAGTAGGAACTCGTGAGACATGTTCCAGTAAGAAGATGAAGGAGACGGTAAGACGAGAGATAAGTAGTTTGAACGAATTTTTCATTGTATATTCGTCATTGTGCTGAACTAGACGGAATGGCATAGAGTTTTAGCGGAAAGGCATGAGTAGCAAAGAGGCCGGAGCGGAGTTCTCGCTTTGAGTCTCACCTGTGCAACTGAATACATCAAATTAAGGGTCACACCGCAACGCGCCGTTTACGCTCAATTACATTCGTTTCTGTGCTTTTCTTCCTCATCTGAGCGTTCATGTATCGGCAGTTTCTCTTAAGCAGCCTCAATGTCATCTTACACGTGCATAAAAGCGTTGCATTGCATTCAGTACGCCACGTGCTACCAAAGTAATTGAACCGTGAAAGCGGGAAATCCAAGAAATTCCTCATTTCAGGCATATATATTCAGTATTCATCGTTATTTTAGCAATACTATAATAATGAAAAAATATAATGAAATATATAATGAGCAAATGGTAGAATATAGACTTGAATACCGAACCATCCATACAAAGATCGCATAATTTTTACAAACTTGTTGAAACATGGATGTAATATTAATAAGTCCTAAGGACTTCCTTAGAATCATCTTTAAGGATCTGTTTTCAGAGATTTTGTCGACGAGAACTTGCATCCCCTGGATAGGAGAATGTGTATATATACTGTAACTACCGAAAAGTTTGATATGTACTAAGAGTATTCAACGAATGAATTAACGTAATATAATGAGAAACAGTTTCGACCATTACCACTAACGTCTGAGAATCAGTATCACATATAATCTGAGTTTAGTTCAAATAATTAAGAGAGGAGAACAGTTAGAGCATCTCATCGAAAGGGGACATTTTGAAAGATCCCTGAAGAATGTGATAGAGAGGCCGTCAATGTGGAGTTAAGAAAATATTTTCTGTGCATATAACACAAAGCCTGGTGTAATAATAAAGGAAATTATTGGAATCGAGGTTAAAGACAGGTACCTACTTACTTCCATAGAGATAGAAAATGACTGGGATAAGGATGATTGGGAAATGGAAGAAAATTTATCCAGGCCACACAGAAAATGGCCGTTAGCAGAAAAAAAGTTATCGAAAGGAAAACATGTCTGTTGAGTGTAGGAGGAATAAGAAGAAGAATCATTGTCATCAGCTGAATAATTGAAAACTAGTAAATGGTCTACCAAGCAACGGAACATAATTAACAGAGGAGGGAACTCCAGTCTGGAGAAGTCTGGAGGCATCCGTACAAAATATCGAGTCGATATAATTAATGATTTTCCGTTGAGCCTTTCCGGGAATTTAGCCGTATGCAATGCTTGAGACCCGGGCTAACTCTATGAAATACGGTGTAATGCGACATTATCTGATGAAATTTGAACTAAATAGCGGCAGGAAAATATATATTTTAATAAATACGAAAATATTTTATTACCTATATAAGGTACACCTATTCAATACTAATATCCCTAATAAAAATTTTTATAGCGATTTACTATATTGATTAATTTACATCGAGCAAAAAAATGAAGTCTATTTATACTAACCACATAAGTGGTACGAATGGGACGTCTAATATTCATTCTCTGAAGGAAATATAATAAATATAACTGAGGTTTTTGAGATAAAGTGGTCAAAAGACGTGTTATTAAGTTTCCTGCTTCCTCCGTATTGATGGTCAAACGAAGCCAAAAATTAGCAGCAACTGGGCAGAATACCCCTTCACATTTTCCCAGATTGAGACCCTTTGAAAAGCCATTAGTGTCGGGTGCTTTGAATCCGGTTGTATGAATAGTTACCGCTTTTCTAGTTTTCTTTTAAAAATAAATTTAATGCTATCCATGACGGATTCCATCAATGTGCGCTAATGCTTAGGCTCAAAAGGGAAGTTCACGAAAGAATGAAGTGAATTTTGCAATCATGCTATTTGGAGGAGACTCAATAGATAAGTTGCGTGGCTGGCATAGAGTAGTGTAATGTACCTGCTAGTAACTTTATTCTGTGTCTAAAAATGAAGTTTTGAGTGTAATATGGAAAAAGAGAATATTATTTTAGTGTCAAATGTGAAGGTCAGGCGTATGTTTATTTATTCTTTTAAAATATAGTATTATAACACGTCTAATATTATTTCTCAACTTAAGTATTTAAGACCACAAAAGTACATGTATCATCTGAAGGAGTTCTTGCGGGTTATGAAAATGGATTTATTACTTCTTAGCATTCAGAGCGTTAATATTGCTCCACCATTGTTAGCAAAATGTTATATTCTTCATATTTGGAAATTTGGTTGTAGACCCACTGGCTCAGTGCCTTAACTCGAAGGTCAATTTACAGCCATAATTAGAGAAAATTGTGCTCGAATGTATAAGTGATGAGTTAGTTAGATTAGCTAGATAGTTATTAGATTAGTTACAAAATATTTTATATATTCAAATTAGTAAAGACCTCTTTAAAAAGATATTTAATCAACCCATTCACGAGGCCTTAATCTATCCGGGCCCCTAATATCTAAGGTACGTATTCTGTGAATATGATTATTTTTTAGAAGTCATTGCGACAAAATGGCTGAGTACTTCAATCGATTCATCCGCTTCAATGAAATCTTAGAATTCACGTCGGAGGATTTATTTTTTGCATACAAAAACTAATGTTTTCAATAAAATGTGTTGAACGTATTCATGATTATTTTTTCAGTTAAAAGGAATGATTTAACAATATTGTACTCGTAATGCTGATAGTTTTGCATTCGATGGACTTATTTGATCTTGTATGTATTATATGTTTTTCCAACGTAGTCATATAATGTGGTGCACAATCCAAAGATATTATTACAAAAATTTGAAATGAACTGGTCTCATCCACAAAATAATAGAAATCAGGATGTAAAAAAAACACTAAACATACTTACTAAATAGGTCACGGTCGCGAATCACTTCACAAACAGATACTAAAAAGTGGTCTTTAATACTAAAATCCTAAATACAGTAGTAATTACCCCTTTGAAGATGTTTTCTCCGGTTTTTGACTATCATGTGTTTCCTATAACTAGATATTGCTCCATTAAAATTACCTTAAATTGCAGTATTGAGTATCGTACGCATCAGTCTCTCTCATTTGCAAAAAACATTAAACTTATATTTTCCATGAGACTAATAGCAAGAAATTAGGGTATACGTACTTGAATTAAAACTGAACTAGTTACTCTTTACTTCCATATACGTATTTTTAAAAAGGTTAGATACGAGTAAAGTATGTGAGTGATAGAGTGAAGGTAGAATATAGCCGCTATTTAAAATGAAAAAGATTCGAATACCTACCTCAACACTTGAAATTAAATTTATCACCCCGCAGTACTCCGTAGATGCGATCACTTCTATTTCAAGTTTAAAGGATTGTGTCACTGTGATGGATGTGGAGCAGACTTAACCAAAGAGCCGGGCATTGAAGCGATCGATGGAACTCATTCAGAGACTGATTGCTTTCCAGATAAAGTCGTAATAAGGCATTAATACTTTTCCTGCCTCGAGGGAGCTTTTTGAACGCATCAGCAGCCAAGCAGATATTAAGTAAGCTCTGTAAGTTCCGCTTCATTATAATGGTGGTTTGTCCCTTTTGCCGAACAAGCAAAATTGAGTCACAATCAGCTATTCATTTGATGAATGTTACTCAATTGAAGGTGGTTCTAGGCCTCTAGTTCTTGGGAAGTAACTTATTTTGGACTTTAAAATCTACCAGTCATGCGCAAGTTTCTATAATCTAAATTATACCTAAGCAGGAAAAGTTAGGGAAGAGTGTCACCGTCATTAACTCTACATATGAGTTCGTCATATGTGAGGGAGGATATTTTCTGTTGCTGTGGTACGACGCTAGTACGTAGGTGCCTTATCCCGATATTCCTTGGAAAAATGAAATAAATTCCACTTCGTTAATAGTTAGGCATATTTTAGGTAGGTACGAAAAACCTTTGAAAAAATAATATATAGCGTGTCATTAATATCCCATAAATTCTTTTATTATAATAATAAAAGAATTTATGGGATAAAGAAATTGACTCCTTTATCTTCCAAATTTATTGACTTTCTGAATATTTTTAATGCTGTTGTCAAGTCTTTAATTAAGAGATTCTCAGTTTGAGCGTATTATTAAAAGAGTGAGGTGAATATACTCATTGATTCGTGCTGGTCAAAATGGTGCCAAGGAGCAATTACACGAACCTAAGTGCGAATATCTAATCTGTAATCCATAGCGGTACTAATTACGATAATCTTGTAAATTAGACAGATTTTAATATCTTTTATTATATTAAGTTATTATTTTATTAAATTATTCTAAGGAGCAATAGAAAAAAGTAAAACGAATAATTGATCCTACTGAAATGTTGGCGAAATGTTTTTGAATATTTGTTCATTAGAAAATTAGACATTAAATTAAGCACCCAATCAATTCTACCTGTTTTTATTCCAGATCACAATCTATACCTCTAAACCCGTGGAATGGCTGAAAGAGTTTTGTACACGGATCCTATTTTTTAAATCCTTGATGACACGAAGAGGCATATACTTCGACTTTCAGCATCGTTTGCCTTCTTATCAAAAAATAGAGGCGTCAGAATTAAGGTAAGTAACGCAAATTTTTTTCTATGGATGAACTTACTTTATCTTAGCAAGGAATTTAGTTATGTTAGCGCTACGTATATCAGGTAATTTCATTTTTTGAATCAAAATAAATTTAACCCTCTCCTAATCTCCTTAATCGAAAGCTTTTAACTTGCGTTCAGTGGCATCCTTGATGTTTTTTCCGTCAGGTAATACTAAAATCAATTGGATGACGTCAACATTTTCGGCCTGCGTTCGCGTATGTTATTGAATAATCCACAGCAGTTTTGCCAGCTATTCTGCTGGTGTCCTCAGGTGAAGGATATGCTAGAAGCTCGTAGTCCTCTCTTATGTAGGGAAATCTTGCGCAAAAGCCACGAATTTTCTTCGGCCAATCAGGGAACATCAATAAGACCGATTTTTTAAAATCAAGTTCAATTCAATCGATTATTTATCAAATACTCAACGTGGAAACCTAGGAACGAGCATCAATAAAATCGATTGTTTATAAAGTACTGAAAGTGCTTGGCGGAAATAGTGATATGCTTGAATTGTGAGTTTTATGAAGTGATTGAAACGTTCCGTTTTGATATCCTCAACCTTGCATTGTGATCGGGGGAGTGGGGGTAGAGTTGGAAGAGGGAATTGACTGAGCGGGAACGTGTGGCTTTGGAAGGCGGCTTATGTCTACCAAGGGCCGCATTCACAAGATCCCAAGAAAAGTTGGAAGGGTTTCAATTACAAGGATCCCAAAGGATGAGCGTTTACCTTCCTCTTCATTGGATTTCTGGGGTAACTTTCGGAGCAGTCTGATGGATCCGAGAAAACTTTAAAGGGTTTGAAATTAAGATTTAGGGAAGAGAGGTTGAAAGTATCTAAATGACAGCGTTCTCAATGGTAATATGAAGCCCTCAAGCGTTGTTTCACCTTATGACGGACTTAATGAATGACACTTTTTTAATAAGTTCAACTGATTCAGGCGTGATATAGTGGAATTTCGACTCATTGAAGTAAAAGGTAGTTGCATTCTTTCACAAGTATTTAATGCCTACGATGTTTTTCGGCCCACAGAGCCAAAATCTGATCTTGCACCTGATGTTTGCTCTGTGAGTCGAAACACGTCATACGCCTTAAATACTTGTGGAAAAGTGCAACTACCTTATATTCTAAGACACTTTTTGTGCCAGATGAAAACATTGCTGCTATGGTGTTATTGCGTTAAAGATATTTTTAATATCTCCTATGTAAAATTGTCACCGTGCAGGTAAAAATGGTTCGGTGGCCAAGTGGATGCTTTCCTTTTATGCAGCCATAAAACGGCCAAAGGTATGATTTGATATGAATTTCAATAGTAACTCGTTTTATAGTGAATCACTATTTAATTGAGGTTAATCAAAATATAATATGTTGGTTTTGAATGAGCCTCAGTGATATTTTTTCCCGCAAAATTTGATTTCCTTCGAAACATCGTGTAAGAAAGAAAATAAACTCCACTATTATCAACAATGGAAATTTTGAAACGAAAATTCCATCATCGGTGTCCCAATGTCAAACCATTTTCGAAATTTTCAATTCACTTTAGTTTATAATTGAGTGATAAATCGAAAAAAGTTACTTTCTGTGAACATTGGTGCTCTGTAGGATTTGGAAATTTTGTATGTCATTGGTTTTCAGGATAGGCGCCAACAATTTATGAGAAAACTTCATTATGTTTCCGTATAGCATTAAAAGTGCTTCAGGAACAAAATGATTCAATTAAAAATAAATTTTGAGAAAATATTTTGCCCTATGTTCTCCTTTTTAATCATTATGTGCAACATTCTTTTATAATAGGACGGTATCAGACGGTATAATTACATTGGGCTATCGATATTTGATCTTAACTGTAACTAATTTGATTGCGAAATGGAAAATGTGCGTGTAGGCTTTACTGTTAGTCTTTCCCAGGTGTTCTGTTGCGGGAAATGTAATGTTTAGATAGGGACACTTTGAACGTTGAAGTAATTCATAACGCTGAAACGAACCTCGGAGAAAAGGCTGGGGACATACTCTATTCCTCAACTCAAGGCACATTAATTCATTGCCCTGCCGTGCCGTGCCCTATCCAAAATGCGAAGGAAGACTTTTCCTAAGTTGGACTCTCAGCTCCATCGCTTATTCCCTCCAGCCCTTTGTCGTTTGCCCGCATACATCACTTCCCCAAAACCCTTTCACCGGCCTTATACGAGCAGAATTAGAATTGGATGTTAGCAATGGGCCTGCTTCAATACTGTCGTGGCACAAAGGAATAATAACTACCTGTGCGTAATCTTAGAGACGGTAGCCATCTCATAAGTGTGGAGCAGGTCTGTTGATTTCTTTGATGGTGGCCGTAGTAATAACAGTATGCAGTGGACGACTGAGTGAGATCATTTTGCCGTTTGATTTTAGAGGGCTGCAGGATATGAGTGGCGCAGCCAATGAAAGTGAGAAGGTACCCCATCTCTCATTTCTCCGTCTCTGAATGAATTTGACGAAAGGGGTTCAATCTCTTGACGGGTGATGAAGATATTCTTTGCTCAGAACACTAGAACATATTGCTATGGAAATATCTTGGAAGCTGACGTAGTATCCATGCAATTCTTCAAAATTATGATATCAATTTACTCTTGTGTTTTAAGGTCTCGTCTACGTGGATAGCCTAACGTATATCCACCGTTTTCCTTTTAGAAGATTGTAAGATCATTTTTAAAGCGATGAAGCAATTATACCGTTGGTGGCCGCCAAATAAGTGAAATCATCGAAAGGAATTCTTGCAGTGGTGAATAAAATCAATTTTTTAACACATTTCCGCCACATCGGCCTAAGTCAGTAACCGTAACATATGACCTAAGGTTTGATTTTAGAGGGTTGAGTCGTCGAGTGATATTAGCTGTGAAGTGGTTGAAAGCATGAGGGATTATATCCTCGGAACACTCCCACTCTTGGTCTGGGTGGTTCTTTCTCTGCGGCTCATTTCGGTGAGTAGAGAGGTAACCTTCCAACATTACTATCCAGAATGTATATGTAAATGTCGTGGGAACTTTCATGGCAAATACGCTATCCTTCGAAAAGAACATAAATTTTCTCTGGTGCTCAAAGGCACTGCGCACGAAAAGTTATGTAAGTAAAATGGAGTGGTCTTCTTATTTTTGTGGCAAATGAACCTCAATATTATTTTACAATAATAGCGTATGCTTTATCAAAATCTGATCTCAGAATTGCACCATCATGACAGGCTCCGCAAAAATGGCAATCAAAACTAAACAAAAGTCCAAACCAGTAAAATTTCAATAGTTTCGTTCCCGGGAGTGGAATGTAGAAAGGGAACGCAGAAGAATTAAACCCGGGGAGCTTAACTCAGGGTCGAAACGAAATCGGAGTCAAAACTACTTCGGGTGAAAACTAAACTAAAACTCTGGGACGAAACGAAACGCAGATAAACTTTCGCCCCGCAGGGACCGCGTGTTTCACCAACAGTTAAGTTTCGACCCACACACCGAGTATGAAGTTTGATTGAATGAAGTAGAGGTTCGGCCTACCGCCATTAGATGCATGGGGCGCTCATATTTTTACCACAAAAAGGTGAACGGTGAACGAAAACAGACCATTCGATTTTAACCTCAATGTTTTAAATTCTCTACATTCTGTCCTGAGATGGGCCGAAACTATTGCCTCTTTTCCCCCTCCGCTCGACTTCTGAGGTCGAAACTTAACTATGAGCAGCGGAGTTTCGATTAATTCAGTTTCGTTCCCGGGAGTAAAGTTTCGTCCCGGGTCGAAACTAAACTCCTTGTTGATTTTAATTTCGCGTGGGAACGAAACTAACCTAGGCCTCGTATTTTCGCTTCGCTCCGGGTCGAAGCGAAACACTTTGGATTCGTTTTACTTGCCATCCCTGGTTAAAAGTGAGGGCATCACTTCCATTCGACCAGTTGTATTTTGCCATTCTCTGTTAGTATTAATTTAAGTTAAACTTGGACATTAATTTTAAAATTTTACGAAAAATAATTCATAGGTCAGAAAATCCAAGTTATCAAATATTATTCCAAAATCTCCATTCTTCCGGTGCTACCGCGTCTAGTTGTTTGTTGATGACAACAGTTTCGCTAGCACTGTTGTCATCAACAAACAACCAGACTCGGTAGCACCGGAAGAATGGAGATTTTGGAACATCGACACCGCGGAAACCTACGCAGTCATATCATATTTTTGTGAAAGGAGGAAAAAGAAATTTATTTTGCTCTGTCCATATATTATACTTTGTTCTTGTTTATTGTAAGTTAATGTCACATACATGTTTCATAATGATAATGTTTCAAAAAATTATATATACTTTCTTTTTGTTTTCTGGCCTGCCTTGAATTTAACTTTTAAGATGGTGGCTTCCATGCTGGTTTTTTTATTTTAACCATTGAAGCTACCTAAAGCTCCATTAATTTTGTGTTGTTAAAAAAAGTGTACATTCAAGGCTGGAGTAATAAATTAATTCATAATGTGTTGTTAAAATAAAGTATACATTCAAGGTTGGAGTAATAAACTCATTCATTCATTCCTTAATTTTATGTTGTTAAAAAAAGTGTACATTCAAGGTTGGAGTGATAAATTAATTCATTCATATATTATTTATATATTTTTACAGAAAGGTCTTTTTATTTCATTCCGTATATGCTCCGTTTATACTGTACCTACAGTGATAAATGAAGTATTATTCTAAACGTTGAACCACCAGCTTCTGACGAAATATACTATCTAAAATTTCACTATTTACCCATAAATTGGAAGTAAAAGTTTCGATTTTTCCAAGTTGATTACTAGCTCGAGGTATATCGACTCCTCACATTTTTTTGTGATAAACTTCAACAAAAAGGTTCAAAAAAAGGTTTAAAACCCGTTTTCCGTGATATTAATATTTGTGTTAAAGAAAATCATGATCAAAAATTTACAGACGGCAACATAGTTACTTCTAGTATTGTCTTGAAAGAAGTGTTGTGAATTGCGTGCCATTATTCAGTAACAGACGTCATGATTGCTCTTACTGGTACCAAACTCTATTGCATGTTTTTCATTCATACGTTTTGTATGATTTTGCTAGAAAACAAGTTTAAAGAAAGCTCTTTATGACAAAAAAATTTTCTCTATTTAAAACGCAATGACCCCGTTTCCATAACATACTTATTCCCTGGTGGTGAGAAAGTGCTAACTTTTCGCACGGATTACCTTGTGCCAATTAAAGTCAATAGGAAAAATATCACTTAGACTTAGGTTAATAAACCTAGGAATCCGAATTACCAACGATTTTCGAAGCTAGACTAGTCAGTAGAATGGTTAAGGAGGGGAGGGCTTTCTGCAAAAAGAAGAATCTACTCTCTGCTGAAAATACAAGTATAGGAAGGAGCATACATTTCATGAAATGCATGGAGCGGTGCATGCTTCTTTATGGAAGCAAAGCTAGGACGTTGACAGGTGCTGAGAAGTCAAGAGCGAAAGCATTCGAAATGTGATGCTACAGGAGAGTTATGAAGATAAAATGAATCGACTGGAATGGAGAGCTGCGTAGAACCAAACTTAGGGTTGTTGACTTACGATGATGACGATAAGGGAAAAGATCTCCATAGGATTGGAAATGGAAATATTTTTTTTCACTCACTTTAATTGGCGTTTGGATTTCCTACCTTCGGACTTACTTTGGCTAGTCATTGCTACAGTAAACTCATGTCTACAGTTAAAGGCTGGGACACAATCAACGCTAATGTGAGACGATATACGGGATCCGGGATAACGTGAGACGGGCAACGCCACAGTGCGGTCACAATAGACGTTCCCGTGGCCGGAAAGAAAATTGACTAACACCCGCGCAGTGGTTTTGTTTGTGGTCTTCAGTCTTTTCGTTTGTGTGTAGGAAGAGTTTTGAAGAATGTTCGTAATCGACGAGGATAGTATGCACGTAAATTAAATTAAGTAATGGCTTACCTTAACTGCGTTCTCTTCAGCCCACGTTGCACGACAACATCAACTGCTATATTCAGCAATGGGCGCCAACAATGCTGCATCGCTGTGATTGGCTTTCCGTGTACGGGACACGGGAAGAGATGAAAGTTGCCCATCTCTCGCGTTTACGTACTCTCCGTAAACGGTGGTTGTGTCCCTTCCATAAGCTTTCCCTTCCGCCATATTTTTACCGATTCCCGTTAACGGCTCGCGTCTCACGTTAGCGTTCATTGTGTCCCGGCCTTAACTGTATCTCCGATGTAAAAAAGTCTACCTCATAGAAGGTACTGTGGTAAAATTTTAATTCTTTACATTCAGGAAAATGTTGAAAAGGATGTACTCTACACAGAACACATCATTATCATAATTCAGTAATTCTAAGATTGGTTTGACGGTGCTCTTCATTGCGCTGTCCTATCTATTAGCCTATTCATAGCATCGTATTTCTTCTCTTTTACGTCATTTACATCCTGTCCTTTGTAACTGATTCGGGGCCGTCCTTTGCCCTTCTTCCAATCGTCCTGTTCATCTAGGATTATTTTCATCAGGCCATCATACGTACGTACTGTCCTTCATGTTTTTAGAAGACTTTTCTTTTCTCCCACCCTCTTCTTAGAACTTCCTGATTACTTACTCAGTCGTTCGATTTTATCTTCATCACTCTTCGGTAGCACCGCATTTTGAATGCTTCCACTCTTGACTTCTCCGCTCCTGTCAACGTCCAAACCTATCTCCCATTGGGGAGTATGAAGAAGTAATTAATGAGGAAGCATGCTCCTCATCTTATGAATTAATTCGTCATTTCTATGCATGTATTCTCAAATATAAACAGATTCTTCTCTTTGTAGAAAACCCTCTTCATCTGCGCTATTCTACTGACAATTTCTACTCAAGGAGATAATTTCAAGATGTTCTTATTAAGTTTTGGAGAAGAAATCAAACTGTTCGAGCGAGAGTTCTTCGTTCCCTTAAGCCCTAGCTCATTTTGCGGTCCTCCCGGGATCTCCTTGTGTGTTCCCCCCCGAAGAGGGTGGCTAACTGGAGTGCAGCGTCCTCTCTGGCTTGCAGAGTGAAAAGGGAGTAGCGAAGGGCGATTCTCCTCGTTTGTCGGAAAGTGTGTCAGCGTCCTCCATCTCGGATGAGGACGGGAATCGGTGACCGAAGAGATGGGGTAGAGCGAAGTGGGGAAGAGGGAAAGGAAAGGGTATCGCTGGGAGCCATCAAAGCCAACCCACGCTCCACACTCACGCACAGAAGCGAACTCGCCGCGCAGTGGGGAACACATCGGGATGTGGTGCGTCACCCCCACCCAATTTTCCCTCTCACCCCCAAGATGCTTACGCTCGTAGTAAAACCCTTTCTTTTCCTCCCCTTCGTACTTCCCTCCCCCGCTCTCTTGCGAGTCTCCACCACGTCTTCTTCAGGACCGCGGACGACAATCAGATCAACGATCCTTCGGTCACCATGGAAGTTTCCTTATCTCTCTCTCCCTTCCGCCTTTAAACCCCTCTTTACATTGTTCCCACTCCTGCTCGCCATCTCAGCTAGATACTTTTCCCACCGCTTCCCCTCCATAAACACGTCACAGGAGCGCGTGATAAAGGAAAATGTGCCTATCTCGTGCATTTTTCATTTAAATGGAGATATCTGATGGAATGGCAATTTAATTGGTTTTTATGTGTTCCCAGTTGCTTCAGTTCATACATTGCGTCTGTTACCAATAACGAAGTTTTTTCGCATGTTCCGTACGGAATATACGTTCAAAATTTTGAATTAATGCTTGGAGTTTTATGGGCACCTTAGTAAGTAGGAAATTGTTTAAAATATTTAACGGTAGATGGATTTAAATTAACTTATTACGTGTACGAATGCACACAACAATTAACAAAGCAATATTCTCTGCAAGCAAGTGCACTGAGAAAACATAATGCATCTAATACTACAGTTATGTTTTATGAGAACATTTCTATTACCCGTCTGTTGAAATGTGTGTATCGGTATCCACTACTTCCCTACAGAGTATTCAAATTGGCGAAAATTAACTTCGAGGTATCGAGAGCTAATTATTTGCCTTATTTCATATCGGACATCCCAGTTCCCCTTCAACCTTGCCGAGTGTTTTAACCAAGAAGTTACCAAAGCATACTTCTTTTATGGAAAATTTAATTTAAAAAATGCAAACATGGATTGCATTTATGCTACATGGAGATTTTTTTCAGTAGCTCTTGTTTTTAAATCAGTTAAATTAAGTAAAAATTATTCCTTCCGGATTTATGAATTGCCGTTTTGAGGGAAAAAAATCTCCTCAGTGAATCAATGGGATATATTTACGGTTCTGTGGCATAAAACCTACATACTGCTTGTAGAGGATAGTCACGGATAGTTATAGGTAGGTCAATCGGTGCATTTAATAATTTTTAGATCAATAACTAATGTCATAGGGCTTTTTTTAATGCTCAAATTTATATTTAACTTGCGGCAAATAGAAATAGAAACTTTCCTTGCTTTCAGCATGGATAGATGTGAGTCAAAGATTGTATTTAATGCTTTTTAGAAAAAAATCTCTGTGTGGGCAATAGATGACCTAAAATGGATCTCATACCTCATAAGGTAACATTTTCAAAATAAAAGGAAGCAAATGATAAGAGTAATACGCAAGCAAGCAATACAATAAGATGTATATTTTTTCAGTTTTATCGGGAGATGTCATTGTTGTAATGAGTGCGAAAAATCTGAACGAAATTGCGCTAACCACCTTTAACAGTACTTGCATCAGGGCTAACTCTAGGAATTTGAAGTACAACTTGGATGTGAAATATAATGACAATATTATCATTTTTATAGCTTGTTATTTATCTTATGTGTGGGAAACATTGCCGGAAAAACAAGCAAAAACAAGTAAGGGAGGAGATGGAAGGAGAAATAGTGATGAGATATAGGCCTCATCTTACTTTTAAATCGTCTAATATTGGCTGCTTACTGCGTAACTCATTCTCGGCATTCATGGTTGGCGCCACCCTTCGTAAGACGATTTTGCTGCATGGGCTCGCGTTGGAAATCAGGTCAGCGACCCTTTAGTCCCTGCAAAGAAATTCCTAAGTGTCTCCAACCAACCCTGAAAATTGCTTCCCCCTCCGCTCTTACCCCTGCTCCAATCTCACCCGTTCGGCTGGCACCAACCCTCCATGAAGATCCAGCAATAGCACAAATGACATTCAAGAGGCTGGGGTCTTGTAATGAAAGTGGTTTCATTTTCTAATTTTAGATTTTCTAAAAGATTTTAGTTCCTCCCATTTTTATCTTCATTTGTGTTCCCCCTAACTTACAAACCGCTTATAACTTACGGATCATTCCCTCCTGAAATTGCCTAAACTTGGGACAGGAGTCTTTTTTTTTTACTTGAAGACGAAAACAGACATTTCTGGCATCGGTAGTTACGAGTTGCATTTAAAAAGATTGAGCATTCATTATTTTGCTCTTCACTAGGATTCGCATTCAAGTTCTGGACCTTGTAATGAAAGTGATTTCATTTTCTAAATTAAAATTCTCTAAAGATTATAGTTCCTCCCAATTTCCCTATCTGTCATATCTGCTCCCTCTAACTCACAAACAGGCCACTACTTGTGGATCATTCCCTACTGAAATCACCTACATTTGGAAAAAAAAGTAGTTTTTTGACTAGGACATTTCTGGCATTGGTAGTTTCGAGTGCCATTTGAAAAGAATGAACATTCATTATTTTTGCGTGTCAAAAATAAGCTGCCTGCATTGATGCCATAAAATAAGGAGTTTAAATCAAATTATTTACATTTAAAGACGTTCAGTTGAGTGTTTCTATTTTCATGGATTTAGTCCAATTACTCCAAAGAATCACTTTTTTCCATTGAATTTTGGAGACTGTAATTGTAATGAGTTCCATACTCCTGAGTGTGCCGTCACAGCCTCATATTCTTTCTCTAAAAATTCTTTCGCTTTCATTCCCATCTCTCGCCTAACTAGCCTCATCAGCCTACGCACCAGTTTCCATATGATGAAACCTTTTGATGACTGCTATTCTGTTGGTTTGATTACTCTTCAAATTAACTTAAGCCTTATTAAGTTTGAAGCGTGAAATAAATGCGCAGCATCAATTTTTCCAAGGAAACTGTAATAATGCATAACTTTCGGATAAATAGCAATTTTAATATTGTTCTTTCAAGTTTGAGATCGCTCAATGGGAAGATAAAGGGGTAATTAATAACTTCGTACAATTTTTTATAAGCACTCATAAGAATTAATAATGTGTTAATGTAAATTAATTAAAGCCAACTTTGGGCGGTTTTCTGTAGATAGTGCTTACCAAAGCCACTTGGTTGATGCTGTTGCTAAGAAATAAGATAAATTTTAATTTAATGCGTAACTTATGGTTATTAGTATTTTTTCTCTGAAAGATTTCACTCGTAAATCCTTGAAAAGGGCTTCTGTTTTATTAAATCTTCATAATTAATAACGTGGGCAGAGGCTCTTTGGAGATTCTGATGAACATTATATCATTTATTTTTATCCTTCATGGCCCTTTCCTGGCCATGAAGCATCAATGCAGTTGTCTTCATGTTAGGAGCAGATATTTAATCAAATCTTTTTGAACATTCATTGATGCATAAAATATTTTATATCACATGGGTAGTTGGTCCAAGAGGGAATATTTGCCAACGCATTGAAGCTTTAATTTTCTTTTCAGTGCAGTTTTGATTGTATTACTGCCCGATTGGGGATAAAATGGCACTGCGGTTGGTTGATTGGTACCCTTTTGTCAGTGCGTGGATTTTATTTTCTACTGATGGGATCCCTTTTCTGACCCTTGGATTGTTTAAATTTTTTTTATCAGTTATCGTGGCTAAGTGTTCAGCTTTCTTATTTTCTGCTGCTGTCAACCTCTGCGATGTGGTAACCTCCATTCATCTGTATTTAACCAACGTTGTCAGGAGTTTAATTTTTATATGCGAGAACCAATGGAATAGCCACTACGAAAAGCTGAAAAAATCCTTTCCCTAACCACGTCACGTAGTAGACATACAGTGATCAAGGTTCACTAAATTATCTAAACATTCTAAGTTGAATGGTTTAATTTATATTATATCGTGTGATATATAAATAGCATTTTTGGAATATAATAAGCGTGAATTTATATTATTTGGATAGTATCAAGCTTATTACAATTGAGATTTTTTATATTCTGCCAACAATTACGAAAAAAATACATGAAAAAACATTCATGAAAAAAGTAGGGAATGAGTATGGATTTCAATGGTCATCTGCCGCTCAGAAGACCTAATGATATCCATACTTTTCTTGCTATTTTTGTCTTGAATTTCTTAGTTGTAGCGATTCCGTATTTTATCATAAAAGATGCGTATGAGACATGTTGAGGTGATTTTGTTTTATCGTTTTTAAGGGCCGTAAATATTAAGACATCTAGCTCACCGTTAGCCTCAGGGTCCATGCACACCTATTCCACAGGTACAGACGTACATCTTCTTACCTGAAAGAAAAAATGTATGTATTAGATTGGTACTTTCAAAAATTCGCGCTTGCTTGACTTATTGTTAGTAGATTCGAACTCGTGAGATCCAATGCATTTCTTGCTGCTTTACTCCCAAAAAGTTACTTACCACCAAAAAATTTTGCCAAGGTCCACAGAAGGTAGTTTCAAAATTCCGTCGATATTTACTCAGGTTCAATACCAATAGGTACCTATAGGTGTCAATTATGATGGCTAGTGAAGTGACGTTGTCAGTCGGACCGAACGTTTGCAAAATTTTCCTTTTCTTGCTTTTGAAATCCGAATTAATTACAAAACAAATTACTTGTTTTCCATCCAAAATTAATTGATATTAAATTCAGCTACATTTTTTGTAGCTACAGTTTTTGATATTTAAGTCTTAAGACGGAGAAGGTAAATCGTATAAATTCTTCGTTTATTTAATGTTTGCACGTTTAATCTACTGTCGTATCAAACACTATAATCCCAATTATAAGTTAATATAACTCTAACTAGAACGTGATATATGAAATCGATATATGAAGGACCGAGGGTATTAATTATTCATTCACTCTCTGTTTTCCTGTTACGTTGGAAACAGTTTCACTATGATGATCAAATATCGAGACTGAAAATTTAAATAAAGTTAGGTTTTGTATATTCAACTGCTCAGTATGTAGGGGATTTAGGTGAGATTAGGGCTCTCAGGTGTTCACTGATAATACCTAGTAAAAACACTTCTGTGCATAAAATCAAATAGAGAGAACTTGGTATACTCATAAAAGGAGCCTCGCATCCATTTGCATTTATATTAATAGTTAAACCCTTTTCTTCGAGGAAGGTTAACGACAGAATAATGAACATCGAGTGCACTTCCACTCATTTGTGCGCTTCAAACTCATTTTAAGAAAATAATCTAGTGGTAATTGGAATTGTAAGGCGCAGCAATCAAATTCGCAAAATCTCCTCCTTGCCTCAATTGCGCCGTCTTCACCCTTCGAGAGAATCGTCGTCGGGTTAAGAGCACTCGGAGTGGTGGGAGTGGCGAAATATACAAAATGCATTCGCGAAACTTGCGAGAGTGCCAAGGGGCCTAGGGTTACCATTCCATTAGGGAGAGAGAGAGAGCGCGCGAGTGAGAGAAAGAAGTTTATTCCATTGCTAGTTGTTTGCATGTGGACAAAAGCTCACGGAGAAACGTATCTTTCTTTCGTCACTAACCAAACATTTTTTACACGGATGTTACATATACAAGTCATGTAAAGCAGAGAAATGTCAACGACTTTTTAATTTCGTCAGGTAAATCATGAAAAAGTCTTCGAGCCATGAGGGAAAATTAGGGTTGCGGCGATGGCTGATAAACTTGGGTGTTTTTCTGTATTCGTCAAGTAGCTTCTCAAACTGAAAACATTTGTATATCTCACATTCGTTTAAGAAAATCGTGTTGTAATGACCAAGCGCATTTTATGAAATGATTCACTACGAGTGCAAATGAATAACTTTTAATGCATCTTGTAATGGCTAAATATTTTTCGATCGACACTTGCTTGCCTTTTCATCCATAGTAACTGTAGTAATTGTGAGTGAAATAACTGGAGGCTCAGGATTTCGGAGTCAAAGTCGGAGTCGGAGTCATTTGTATTTCTATGACGCGAATATAGCATATTAGTATAATTAGGTATCATAAAACTGTCTGTTCTCCAGAACCCGTATAAAATTTCGGATAATCAAATGTAGTTTATGTGAAACAAAGTACAGAAGGCCTATTTTTTTGGTCGTTTGTAGATGATTTAGAAATAGGGGTGCATGTTTTTAATTTTCATTAAAATGGTGTTTACTTTGTTTATTGGACCTGTCTCCTCAAACATTTCATGGATATATCAGGTAATGCCAACGGAATGCGTTTTCACAAATCATGTGATTATTTTTTTTATAGAAACTGCCACATTTGAAATCCGAAGTAGAAAATATGGCTATTGTTTCAAAAAAAATCTCCATTTGCTAACCATGAGTAATTTGGTCCAGTCGTGAAGAGAATGATACAAGCCTTCCTAAATTATATCCGATAAAAACCCTTAACGCCCGGTGGCATCTGTGCAACCATTATCCCAAGAAAGGGATCGGCTAGATTCAGCTTACACTTCATGGAGAAAGTCTTAAAGCAGATATTACCGCATAATTTGCAGTAAAATATAATGCAAAATAAAATATAATTGTGGATGTAATTAACTGGATGTGACAATACTCCATATCATGTTATTTCTCAGTATTACTAGTAATCTACATCTACATCTACATAATACCCTGCAAGCCGCCTAAAAGGCGTGTGGCAGGGGGTGTTAGGACACCAGCCGTTTACAGCTATAAAAAAAAAAGAGAAGTGCTCTAACGAGGTTGGGACAAGCGTTTATTAAAGTCCTTTATTGTTCGGGGGAAAAACGAATTCCCATATCTATCCGTTCGGCAAAAAATCTCTCTTAATTTATCGCTTCTGTCGGACCTGGAAATATAGTGTGGCTCTAAGATTATGTTCTCTGTGTGGCTCTTAAAGATATTCATTCTTAATTGTTCAAGCAATCTAAGCCTAGCGCGCAGCCTCCGAGTCTCCAACGGCTCCCAGCCTAATTCGCTTAACATCTGGGTAACACTGTCTGTACGCCCGTAGCGGTTTTTGACGAAACGCGCAGCCTTCCTTTGTATCTTATTCAGTTCGCGGATTAAGTCTTTCTGCACTGGATCCCATACACTCGCTGCATATTCAAGGTGCGGTCGGACGAGAGCGAAGTAGCACCTTTCTTTTACTTTCTCATCCGAAAATCTTCCCACAATACGCTTGACGAATCCTAATTTCTTCAGGGCTATGCCGCAAATATTCTTTATATGTGTTCCCCACGTGAGGTTCGAGGTTATCGTAACTCCCAGGTACTTCACTTCGTCTGTTGCCTTTATGTTAATGCCATCCACTGCATAAACATTGTTAGTGTTGGATGAATTCCGCAAGAAATGTACCGCCATGCATTTGCTCAGATTGAGTTCGAGTCCCCACTCTTGACTCCACAAATGAACGTTGTTTAAGTCCGATGATAGAATTTCAGAGTCAGAGTGATCACTAATTTCGCGATAGATGACAGCGTCGTCAGCAAATAAACGTATTTTACTGCTAATGCGGGAGCAGAGATCATTAATGTATATAATGAACAACAGGGGGCCGATTACGCTTCCTTGTGGAACACCTGATGTAACTTTTACAACATCAGAGCTAATTCCGTCAAGAACTACTCTTTGTTTACGGTCTCTGAGAAAGTCGCGTATCCAGTTTACAACTGTTTGGTTTAATCCGCATGACTGTAATTTGTATAAAAGTTTGTTGTGAGGTACAGTGTCGAAAGCTTTCTTAAAATCTAGAAATAGTGCGTCAACTTGTCTTTCATTTGATTCACCAGATTTTATAACGTCGTGAAGAAAGAGCGCGAGCTGTGTTTCGCAGGATCTATTTTTTCGGAATCCGTGCTGACAATCATGGAGGAAGTTACGTCTGTCCAAGAAAGTCATGATATTACTAACAACGATATGTTCAAGTATCTTGCCTATAATTGATGTTAGTGAAATTGGCCGGTAGTTGCCTGGGTCATTTCTGTTTCCCTTTTTGAAAATGGGTGTAACGCTTGCAATTTTCCAGTCGAGCGGTAACTTCCCTTCAGAGAGTGACTTCTTGAATATGATCTCTAAGTAAGGCGCGATCTGTGGAGCTAACTCTTTGAGGACACGCGTGGGTATTCCCTCCGGACCCGGAGATGTACTATTCTTAATCGATTGTAGTTGTTTAGTTATCCCATCACGTTTTATAGATATTTCTTCCATCAAATCCTCAGTATATGGGATGTCTACATTGAATTGAGTATCGTCAGTAGTGTATATGTACACTTTCGAAGTGGGCATTTAAAGTGTTAGCTTTGCCAATATTTTCGGTGACAAGTTTACCATCTTTATCAAATAACGAATCTACGGTTGAATGTTTTCCCTGAAGCTCTCTCGCGTACGAACAAAAGGATTTCGGATTTTCTTCGAGTAATTCACCAAGTACTTTTTTCTTAAACTTTCGCATTGCAGTTCGCATTGATTTCTTGGTTATTGAGCGT
Source organism: Ischnura elegans (assembly GCF_921293095.1). Lineage (NCBI taxonomy): Eukaryota > Metazoa > Arthropoda > Insecta > Odonata > Coenagrionidae > Ischnura > Ischnura elegans. The sequence continues at coordinate 84,805,639 of NC_060254.1, read as the reverse complement.
TGAGCAGCGTAACTTTCTTTAGCTTCAAGTTCCTTCGATTTATTACGAGACGTGATGGACTTTCTGTACAAGTTGTATAGTTTTCTCTGTTTCCTAAGTTCTCTTCTGACATCGTTATTGTACCAGCGAGGTTCCTTATTATCACATTTCAGTTTTTGCGGAATATGTTCGTTGATTCCTTGGCGCAGAATTTCTAAGAAACGTGTCCATATTACATCTGTGCTTTGGTCCTTTGATGTAACAACGAATTTTTTGTAGGAGTCATTAAGCATCTCGCCAAATTTAGTGAAGTTACATTTATCGAATAGGTAAATACTGCGTTTTGGTTTTACGGCTGACACCACATCAACTTTTAACGTCGCAAAGATTACTCTGTGGTCGCTTATACCGTCAATAATATCGACTTGTTTTATCAACTTAGGATGGCTTACTGCTAAAAGGTCTAATAGCTTGTTTCCTCTCGTAGGTTTGTCAACTACTTGGGCGAGAGAGTGATTTGCAAGTATGTTGAGTAATACCTCGCTGATTTCTTTATTCCTTGAATTCGGTTTTACGGTGTAAGTATCCCAGTTTTTGGATGGAAGATTAAAATCTCCCCCGATTACTATTACACCTTTACTGTCTCTTTGAGTAAATGCGGATATTTGATTTTCTAGAGGGTACATAATATCGACTTCGGAGTTCGGCGGTCTATAAAAAGAGCAAACATGAATACTCCTTTTGTTTCGTTGTTTAATTGTACACCATACGCTTTCAATTTCGTTGTCAATTATTTGTTGTAATGAGCGGTAGCTAAGATGCCAAGGAGTAATAATAATTTTACTGAGGTGAGTGAACACTCGAAGAGAATCTCAAATATCGTATCGATGAATATGTTAATTTTTTGTTTTATATTGATCGCAATGGATCTCCACTCGGCTTCGACCCCTTTGTTAATTTAGCAGCAGATTATTCTGCTGGGTCGTAATCTTTTTCACTAATTCTTCCAAAATTCTTGGCCCAGGTGGAACTTGAATGGAAGCAGGGTTTAACTTGGACTTATTTTAAAGTCTCAGTCTCTTGTCTCATTACTCGATGCTGTTCTTCAGGTCGGCATGCATCCAAATTCTGCTAACCTCGACCATAAAGCCCATTCTATTTTTCGTCCTCACAGTTGCTCAACACCGTCTCCTCATCACCCCATGTTCTTATTCTACTCGACTTTCACATTCAGCTATAATCTTAACACTGTCTTTTTGCCTTTAATTAACCCTCAAAATCCCTAGATTTTCAATTCTCCTAATCAACCCATAGTATCTTTTCCTAACCCCTTCGCATCCACGACTCTGCTGGATTTTAAATATTCTAATCTTACGTTCACATTTTCCATTTCGCACTAATTTGTTAATTGATTTGCTAGAAAATTACGTTGTGAGGATTATTGAAGATATTTTTCCTCTTCCATTCTCTAATCTGGATGTTTTTAAATTTCCAAATATAAAAATAAAATAACCTGTTTATTGTCACATGACAGTATACAGGTTAATTTATTTTTGCGATAACTGTTAACTGTTCACTAAATAACTGTTTTTAGAACAGCACAGAAATAAGTGATTCATTTGGAAATCATGTAGTTCAAGATAACGGATGCAGTTCAAAATATCGATATCAAAAATTACATTGGTTCTGTAGTGTGATTGCATTTCATTAGAGATTACATTTCTACCATTAATGTCAGTATTTCCTTGAACCTATCCACTTAATTCTTTCCACTCTTCTCAGCAAAAATTAGTCCGCCAAAATGATTGCATAGATTTCGCTTAGATAGCGTTGCCTACGATAACGTATTGTGGTAACTATATCTTTCCATGATGGTATTCATGCATTTGTGTTCCCCATGATTATTTTACCCTGTATTTTTTATATCCATAAGCTTACAAGTTTTTCTACGCCCGAAGTATAGCCTTCTCATCTCCTTTTCCACTCAAGCAGTCAGTCAGCTGTTTTCCATTCGAGTTTTTAAAATATCCTCATTTGTACTTTTTAAATAAAGTGGAAACCCCAGTGATTTGAGTTCTTGTCTTAAATTGAGGATTTGGCAAGATGCCACTTTCCCGGAGATCCGCAAATAAATATCTCAAGGTATTAAAAGCACCCCGTATTTTATGCGGACGTGTTTGCGCGGTAGTTCGCGCGTTGGGAAGAGTGTCATAAAATAGCTCTTCCATTGATGTATTAGCGGCGTGATTTTGTGACCAGGTGAACTTACAAGGAAAGTCCCTCAAGTGTCACTACCAGTTCACGTTAACATTTTGCTAGGCGATAGAAAATGGATCCCCATGATGTGCAAACCTGCAGCGAAAATATAGACCTTCATATTCCGTTGCCAGGGCGAAGAGCACTGATGGTGTATTTTTTTATGTGGGTTACGTAAATTTAAGTGTTTCCCTGGAACTTTCCGTCTCTAATATCTCTAAAATATTGATCGTTGGCGGCTGAAACAAAAGCAATGCCTCATGGGTATCAGTTTCCGATAACTTAGCAAAATTTGAAATCGGTCTGGTGTTGGCACATGAGGGACCTCCCCTGATAGAGGCGCTCATGCGTTGCATCTTATCGGTGAAGGGAAGCAGTCGCTGGTTTCGTTGGAGAACTCGCGAATGTTCGTGCACCTTTAACGTCGGTGAAACAAACGCGTTCATCATAACAGCGACGCTTGCAAAACCGCAGGTGGCCGCGTAATCCATGATTTAGAACGCGACGAAAATTGTTCCCTGCGAATGACTTTAATGGCGAAGAATCGCCAATTTATTGCCGTGAAAATAAATCACCGCCACCGAGGGTGCCTGCCTGGCACTGGAAGTCTGCGTAAAACGACGATGATGCCCGCTTATCCAGCAAATCGCCACGAAGGGCTACAGGACCTTTTTGTTCTTTGTTGCACCGTAATTGTGGCACAGAATTGGCGGTAACAATGTTAATTGCATGAATTAGGCCTGAATCTTTACGCTGGAGAATGAATGAAGTTTGTGATGCTGTCCCTTAATAAGGGACGCATTTGGCGAACCTCGGGAAAAAGTCTTTTTTCTCCCCATCCTAAGGTTTGTTGAAATCACGGTCTTTGTTCATACTATTTTTGAATTCAACTATATGGAATTGTTTTTCCGTTGCACATGCTTATTCATTTTATTCAATTATTCAATTTAAATCCTCTTAATTCATGTAGTTTTATTGCTTATACAAGCATGGAACTAAGTTACGTCTTTATTGGATGATGTTCTTTTGCATTGTAGCGAGAATGTAATATTTGAAATACTGAGAATGTAGTTTTATCGCCGTACTAAAAAAAACAATTAGACGTATATAGTACATTTTGCGGTTGTATGGAAATAACGAGGAGAATTGTATTCACATACAATATTTTACTACCGGCAGGAAAAATTAATTTGTCACGCTCTTGGGCATAGTACTAGCATTGTGGATGGAATACACGGTGTGAAGATTACGAGTATAGGAGAGAGAAAAAAGGTTACATCTTCTCATTATGAGCCCGTTCTAGACCCCCAGACTATTTCCACTCCAGAGCCGTTTTTTTCACGTTTTTTTCCATTTTAGGAGGAGCATATTTCCTGGCCACTTAATTGAAACGGAAAACCCTCATTTTGCCGCTTCTCGCCCTCCTTTCGTATTCTCATAGTGTTCCGTATCTCCGTCTCCTGAGAAATTTCGCTGTGGCTCACTACTTTGTCCTCATTTGATCCTTTAAAGAGATTTACTTTCCCTATCACACCCACAGTCACAGAGACTATGAGGGTTCTAGGTGAACCCTCTTAAGGAGACAACGCACCGGGGCCGGGACCCAAGGCCGTGGCTTATACGCCCGATCACCCGGGGAGGGGCTGGAGAGGAAGGGAATAGGATAGAGGCGCCGCCGCGACGGGAGCCCGCCGACGCATCTGGGAAGGGATAGGTGCGGAAGGGAGGGGACGAGGGAAAAACACCCCAACGCTATAGAAGCGAAGGAGGCCCTACTAATTAGCGAAACCAAGCGTGAGCTATTAAAGTTCTACCAATCCTAGTGGATTGTCCTATGAGGAAGAAAAATCCATCGATCGAATCGGTAGATACCCACAGTCACAATCACAACATGCTACCTTCATAAATATCTATATACTATCTTGCAACCTCCTTAATAGGCATGTGGCGGGGTATGTTTGGGCACCAGCCGTTTACAAATAAAAGGTAAATTCTCAAACTACTTTTCTCTTATTGTTAGTAATTATTTATGTCCATTATTGTCTCAGATAAAAACGAATTCACATACCTATCCTTTCGGTAAATTATCTCTCTTAATTTATTGTTTCTCTTGGGCCTGGAAATATAGTGAGGATCTAATATCATGTTCTCCGTGTCGCTCTGAAAGGTACCTATTATCAGTTGCTCAAGCTATCTAAGCATAGCGCGCAGTCTCCGTGTGTCCAGCGGCTCCCAGCCTAATGCGTTTAACATTGTATAAAGCTATCCGTCCGCCAGTCGCGGATGGCGCAGCTTTCCTTCGTATTTTTTCAAGTTCACGGATAAAGTGTTTCTGCGCGGGATCCCATATTCTCGCTGATTATTCAAAGTGTGACCGAGGGAGTGCGAAATAACACCTCCCTTTTGCTTTATCACGCCGAAATTACTTGTCGCAAGTTGACTTATAGTGACCCTGACCAATGGCTGAAATATTAAACTAATCACCACTCCCTCCATGCATCAATCCTAAAGTCGATTTTAAATTAGGTACTTTAGATACTTCTCTCTCTATAGACATAACCTAATTCGTTGGTGTGATGAATAGTGTGTGATGCCGCCTAGTGGGCCCGGGTTAGAATTCTAGCGTTGCGGTGGCAGAACGTTTTCAGAGAATTTTGCTTGAATACTCTATGGAGGGAACCTCAAGAAAAACTCACCGTCCGTCAGATGGGACGTAAAACCGTGCTCCCCTGGTCGCATTTAGTTAACAGCAGGGTAATATCGAGGCCCGATTTCTCTCCAGCCTTTCCACCTTGCGCTTCCCTCATGGTTCAAATGCCCTCAGCTATCGCCGCTGTTGATTGCCTTATCCAAATTCCATGCCGTGTGTATGTTATGGCTATATTTTTTGATAGTTTTTACTTTTCTCTACAGCTAGCAATGGTATAAATTACGCCGTTTTAGCTTGTATTGTAGATGTACATTAGAAGTTTTCAACTCCTTAGTTCCAACAAGTTAAGTCGACTAAATTGCAAGATTTTTAATCTTTCCTTTGAAGTGTAGCCTTTCTAAGGCTTTTTAAAAATATGACCGGCTAGGATGCTGTTCAGGTGGGTTATTTTCCTGAACGATCGACTTTGAATCGACACTCAATTATGAAAAACCAGGAGAGGGATAATATTTTTTCTACAAACAGCAGCGTTAAAAAATCTCAATCGTATATTTTAAATCCTTGTAATTCTGTTTCATCGATTCGGTCCTCTGTCGTATCGGGAGGGATTAATTTTTCCTCTCCGTAATCAATCAAATTCCGTGTGTTTGCCGGTAGTTATTTGTTAAACGTCTACTTCATAGAGAGCCAAGAGCCTCTAATGCGTTTTCAGAATGTAACATACTGCCAAAATAGCATTATGATTGCGATATATTATGGTATGTGGGCTCATTATATAATTTTAATAATGTTGGTCATGCATGAATTAGCGTTTAACCCTTTATAACCCAATGTTGCTTCTAATCAACATCAAAAATGTTTAAACTTTCTGCTCTAATTAGGAAATATCTAAACTACGCACTATTTTATGATGTAAATTTTAATGGCGAAATATTTAGCTGTTACGCTGATTAAGATTGAGTGCAAAGTTTTCAAGATGAAAAATCTGAAATTTGATTCCTCCCCGAAGAAATCCGGGTTAGATAGGGTTAATTGCTCGCCGGAACTATCAAATCGGTATCTGTAATTCAGTTTAAAATAGATGAGATAGTAGATACTTATATAAATCTTCTCCATAAAAATTTTCGAGAATATGCAAGCCCTCCTACTTATTGGTAAAACGCTGACGGAGAGTACCTACTGATTTCGGATATGCAATAATCCATTTTGTATATGAAAGATTTATTTCTTTCTTAAGCACCTCGGGAGTGGTTTCCAAGCGCGAGCCCAACCCCAAGTATTTAACTCGGTCGATAACGGTCTCCAGAAGTTGTCAATATTCGCCTGAGGCATAACTTCCTTTCCCGTAACAGTCATTGAAAGCGTGACGATCTGTAAAACAAATATATAACAACTTGATTCTTACGGCTTGGCGGGCGATCCAGATGTTAACATTCTGTCGCGGGCGGTCGGGAGTGCGAAGTGAAAACAAAAGGCCTCTCCTAGAATGAAACAGTCGGGTTAAAAATAAACAACACGGATGCTCGACGGGGAGTAGGCGGTCAAGCGATATATTTTGAGTCTGGGTGGCAGTGGTCGGGGATAGGGAACACTTAAAAGGCGGATCGGGGGGCGGGAGTGTTGTACGGACGATCCGATAAGGAGAAATAAGAGGGAGGAATACGGGAAATTGGCAATCGTGTGGGTTACATACGAAAATGAGAAAATAAATAGTAAAGTTTACTCTCAGGGAGCTACTTGAGGGAAATGCTAATATTATTGCATGAGGCTCTTTTGGCATCGCTCCATCCTCTCCGTTTTCTCCTGGATCCACCAATAGTAGCCGTGAGATTTTCGACTTTCAAGCAGAATTATGTAGGATTCGCGTTATTGTTTTTGAAATTTTATAAGAGCAGCCCAAGTATTGCAACCCAGTGGGTATAGACCCACACTCTGTTTCCCCCTCGATCCACTAATGTTAACTGTAAAATTGTGAACTTTCGAACATAACCATGAAAAATTAGGGCTGAGTTTTTTTTATTTACCTCGATCACCCTGAGAGCAGCACAATAAGGCCTTTACATTTATGGTTTCAGCAACTGAAAATGGACGAACACACACATCCATGTCCTAGGTAAGGGCAACCTATCTAGGCGGAACTCGAATCCGCGACCCCGGCGAAGTATGGTAGGCGAGTACCTATACCCGCCTCCTCCAAGCGCGACCTAAATGATATTTTTTGTATTGTAACATAATTTTAGAATTTTTAGTTTTTGTTAGAGAGGAAAAACGGCTTCCCGCCAGCCTCGATCCTGGATCCCCCGCTCAGGAGTCACCATAAGCTACGGCGGACATTTGTTGGCTATTTTTATTGTGCAAGTAATTGCTTCATAATAAAAAAGTTTATAGTGTAAATAATTTAATGAAGTGAGCGTGGTGTCTAGATAGTAGAGCGTTAAGCTGCCGCTTGAAGATATCCAGTTTTTCAAAACCCGGGTGAGGCTGTGGGCACTTTTGCCTCGCACCCACGTAGTAGAAATGTGGCCCTAGCTAAATAACTTGTCCCTCTTTTTGAATGTGCGAATTTTTTACTTCTGTTGCTTAGTCTGTGGTGAGCTCCACTCTCGCGGATCCAAATAAACTGTACTATTTAACGCTGAGGGAGGTTATGTTAAAATAAAGCTGTTTTAGGATGAATGTTTGAATCACCTATAACTCTGGCCACCGAATGGGTTCATGCTCTGTTTCGATTGCTGAACACTTCACACTATCGAAGGTCATTAGGCTCTTACAGTGGAAAGCAAAGAGCGTCAAAGCTCTTTAAATATAGCCAATATTTTGCAACATAATGGAGGAAATTCATTTTTACGGGTTTAATAGGTTTAAATTCAAGTGGTTATATTTTTCCAGCCAAAGATCTCGGCAGAATCTCTCTCAAAATAGCCTTTTAAATAATTTCATCTCTTTTGGCTGAGGGAGAGTGAATGGAGCAATTAGTGGATCGAAGTCTGGAAGCCCTTCTTTCCCTTGCAATGTGTCTCGTTGAAAGGCCGTTGAATTAAATGCGCTTTGGACTTTCTCTCTCTCTCTCTGTGGTTAAGCACATGCCATTTGCTATCGTTCGCATCGTTAATTTTTTGCGAAACAGAAAAGTCGGCAATTTAACTAACGTCCGCGCGTGGAACAGAAAACTCGGCTCTCTTGCTAACGTCCCGGCGACAAAAAGACATGGATGACAACTGGTGAAAGTAGCCGAAATGGAGCGCGCTGAAATATTTCCAAGTCCTTTCAAATACGAGGATAAGTCATTTGTTATCCGCAGTGTAGTTATAAATATATATAATTTATTTATACATCGTCAATAGTTACTCGTCTGTCAAATAGGATCATTTCACGTGAAGGTTCAATGCTTTCTTTATCTGTGGCGGCAAACGGTCGTCCGGCTCCTTCATCGTAATGGAACATAGACATCGTTCTCTGCATAACATTTGTCAATCATTTTGAAATTCTTCAGTCCATCCGTAGACCTGTAATGAGAGTCTTAAATGAATTTCGACCCTTGATACGCCTTCCGACCAAAAAAATACGGATCACTGAACGTTGCTCTTCTTTGGTGCAAAAAGAAAGTGGAGCAGCGATAACGAAACTAACCTAGCAACAAATAAACAAAGCACTGCGTCATAAACGTATAACGATAGTAATACCAAAATAAACAAAGACGTAACTAAATTGCGGAATATAAAAATTGACTATCCCTCGTATTTGCTTGAAAAGTCAAATCTAGCTAAATGAAATTCACTTCCCATCCCGTTTTCAGTGAAGTTCGATTTTTTTTGCAAGAAAATTCAAAACGCGAGCAGTTGTGTTATTTTCGCCGGGGTTATTAAGAAATTTTGTTTCTTTTTGTTAGGCTGGAAGTGTATCATTCCAAAAATCTGGTCCAGACTGGGATGAGTAGGAGACGCATGTGTGTGATGGAGCATTCTGTCTATTTCTGCTCTTTGGCCGCTACTGCGGACCGCAGACAGAACCCCCCCCTCCACATTACATCCTAAACGTCTAGTCCCCCCCCCCCACTTCACCACCCCTTCGTCCCCCTCCCCTCTCTCTCTCCTTTCTCTTTCGCCCCTCCCCTCCAATCCTTGTCCCTCTCGGCCTCCGAGTCTCAGAACGAGGACGACCCAGCGCCAAACAAACTGGCGGACTCGCAGTTTCCCCACTACCGTTGTCCCTGGAATCCCGTTTCATCCGTTCCAGCTACCTTAGCCCCCTTTGAAGTCGCAGTGGCTTGAATTACAGCGGTCAGGGTGGCTTTTTTTTTGTCTCATCAAGTGCATTGGATACCTGATTGCAGAACTGACTCGAATGTGGAAGGCGAGATGTAGTAGGGCATTCTTCAAAAATTGTTCCAAAGTGATCGCCTCAGTTCTCCATTTTTCGGTTCCATCGGTTGGTGAACTAAGAACCTGAATTGGAACCAAAAAAACAGGAGAAGGTACCGAAATAATTTGCGAAAAACCGAATAAACACACATTTATTAAACATAACTTATGTTTAATACTTAAGGTGGAATGATGGATATATTGGATCCAATCAATTGAGAGATAACTTAATGTGTTATTTTAGAAATTTGAATTATGCCCAAATGAAATCATAGGTATAGATTTTGATTGTTGACCTGAGTAAATTAAACGCTTGATTAAGGACTGGAACGGGAACCGAAGCTACAAACCGGACCGGAATCGCAACTGACAAAAAAGGGAATCAATATTTTGATATATAATGCTAATGATTCAATAATTATTCACAAAGTATCTGCATATAACAAAAGGGCTTGGAAACTAGTTGAACGTAATAATGGTGCTGTGGTATTGATTAAATTGTATTCAATGATAGCTGCCTCGCTAGATTTTGCTGTGGGGGAGAAATTCTTCATGGTAGTTTTCGATGTTATAAGCCCTAGGAGAGTTCGGGGTGATATTTCTTCTATCTCCTTCCCAAACCAACCGTCGGGTTGAACAACGGACGGGAATCAAGGCTTGTAAAGCATATATCATTTCGCTGACATCCTTTCTTTTATCTGGAAATTAGGATTTCATTTTCTAATCTAAATACGTAGTATCCAATGCAAATATTTTCCATTTCATGAAACGCAGTCATGCGTACAAGTGCAAATTTATATACAACTAGGATTAAGTTCGCCATGAAAAAATGTAGCTTATCCGGGATTCGAACCCGGATTTCCCGATTGCAGGTTAGACATATTAGCTAGTTACACCACAAAGCAATCTTCGCAAAGCCAACTTTGGGATGGGTTTTACCGAACATGTTGTTGACCTCACAGGTCTACTTTACGGTACATGCGGCGGAGTTCGTGATTACTAACAAACCGGAAATAGGATACTCCGATTTCAAATCCCAGCTAGACTAAATATTTATTTTCATTGCGAATTTCAACCTTAGTGCATACAAGGTGTCCCATTTATCTTGACCAACCGAAATAACTTTTTTCCGGATGCAAATTCAAAAATGTGACATGTACAGTACTGTAGTATTAGAGAGTCCACGTGGATTTTGTGTTATGTTTTGACTTGGTTGTCATTTGTTTACTGCTAACTCCAGTAAGTGGACGCGGTTGCGGTCTCTGGCTCAATGTGACTTTTGTGTTATGTTTTGACTTGGTTGTTATTTGTTTACAGCTAACACCAGTAAGTGGACGAATTTCTTATGTTTTACTAACGTTGCGTTTATGTTAATGATCCACTTTGCTACATTTTTGAATAAGTCTTTATGAGAGGAAATGAACTGCCAAATAAAAATTATAGGGTGCCATTTAAAAATGACACAGCGCTGTTCATATCTTTGTAAATAGCAAAGCTACGAGGAAGGTAATCGTGCTTATTAATGTCCCCCTGACGGCTAATGAACATTTACTGGAAAAATTTTTGAATTTGCATCTGGGCAAAAAGTTATTTCGGGTGGTCAAATTAAATGGGACATTAAATGAACTATTCCATATATTGCTTCCGTAGAACATGAGGTGCAGACGTTCAACTGAGTCAACAACAACGTCACTTTTATCACATCCCATATGACTTTATTATAAATTGTGCTTCAGAATCGTGGTTCGCCATTCCAAGTGACCTTGCAAACCTAATGGATATAGACGTCCATTTAATTCCCAGCCGCTGCTTTCCCTGCCGGCGCAGACGTATCCTTAGGGCGTTTACCTCCGCGGGCTGTGTTAACCTCACCTCCCCCCCAACCCTTCACCCTCTGGTCCTTATAACCCTTCCTTGGCAAATCCCCTCCTTCCTCACCCAGACATTCACTTCTGGTCTCTGCGCCGGCCCTTGTTCCTGCCGTAAAGCATGCACACAAACTATGCCGAAAAGCGAAACGCACACAGCTGCCAGAACAGTACAGCCCGAGCCGCAAGTGGAGCTGGAGGAAATTCAAGCAGCGGAATCCTAATTTTCATTTCCGAGTTCGCATTTTCTCGAAAATTTCGCTCTTGCAATAACAGTCTGACTCAAAACAACAGTGCGTAAAGAGTCTGATTAATATTTTCATCCGGTAGTGCATACAGTGAGATTTTTAAATATACACGAAGGCGAAAATTTTTTAGCGTTCCCAGGGAAGTGTTTGGGATTCGTAATGGCGTTTAATGCATGTTATTTTTTACTAAACAATATAGGAAAGTAATGACGAAAGCATCTCTATTTTTTGTCGTAATTTTCATAAAAATGTTTGAAAATGAAAGGTGGGGAAGGTTGTGACGAGCAGATTGCGGTGTCATTCTCACCTTCAATACAAAGCCTTCCGCTGAGACTGGTAATTACTCACATGTTTCACTTGGAGAGATTAAAACCGCCCAACTCCCGATATGGTATATATTTTCATCGGATGAACATGAAATATTGAATGTGATTTCTTCAGTAATGGAACATAATTACGGAAAATTTACCTTGAAATTATGCGGTCAATTCCAGATTACACTAATGATGCAATGTTCTATTATTTTGTCCTGATACCCTCTAAATTCACGAAAAATGTGGTCAATAATTTAGCTACAAATATATTGTATTCGGTTGTACGCCGACAATAATCAATAAAAATCATAATAATTGTGGAACTTCATAGAAGTTAGGATCAGGAAGGACGCTTATTAATTGAGCTAGTACTGTTAACACAAAATAATAAAGCATTCGTGTGGTTTATAGAATATCTTTAAAAAGTTTAACGGCAAACTCCTGTTTTTACTGTGAATTAATTCTCTTGATGCACTCAATGGAAATCATTTTTCTCCATGCCAGCTTTTACTATGCAAAACCCTCGCAATAAAATATGTCTGTATTGGGTTGCAGTGCCAAAATCCGCGATTAAAATCCTTTCTACAGTATTTCATTTGCATAATGCGAAGCCTTTAGCAAATGGACCTTTTTATTGTATTTTTTTTGGAAAACACGGCGATATAAATCTGCGCTGCTGTGAATTTTTAGCCCTTATGTCTATTCCTTAGGTGTATAATACCCCTCGTGCACGAGCCCTTCTACGACTTAGTTGTAAAACGTGCACGTTCGGCAGCGTTCGCGCGAATAATTCTTGGAATATTTCCCATTTCTACTTTTCCTGGCCAATCCTCTGCTTTGCCGTCCTATACATATATGTATAACCCCAGACGGCCTTTCACCGTCGTAACGCCGAATGGTCTCGTGTACGATTCCAACCTTGTATCCCTTTTGGTGAGTATTTTGGGTCTACACACTTAACGAATTTTGCTCCAACCAGAGTTTCCCAGCCTTTGACTCGTACCTTCATCATCGCACCTTCTCTGTATTTCCACTACAATGACAAGAGAAAATCCTTAGAGGAAAAGGATATATATAGAATGGAAGGGAAGAATTAAGAAAAAAAAGGCAATCGTAAAACAGTAAAAAGTGGGACAACATTCATTAATGACCACTCAGTAGTGATATGAGGGTATCTGAGGAAGATTAAATTTGCAAACCCCCATTAGGAATGCAACGTTAGTGGATTTTTTTTTTCAACTTTTTGAAAGAAAACGGGCCGCGAAATGTGTAACCGCAATGAAAATAGGAAGCGCCTTCCGCGGAGGAGGCTTGAGGAGTGGCAGTCGTGCAAATTAACGAAAACAATATGAACGAAAAATTTGCAAAAGACAATAATCAAGGAAGCAATGGGGAAATATATAGCCGTGACCCTTATCGGAGTCACCTACGAGTGTACGTAAAGTGTGCAGACTTTTGGAGGAGGAATCATTGGCCCTGTTTTACCGAATCGCGAATTAAATCGAAAGCATTACATTTGAGATTTCCACGTAGTGATGACGCCTCAGATATTTGCTCATTTTCATGAATATTGTTTTCAATAATGCGTTTGCCAACCATTGCTATCACTGGAAATTCGAGGAAACCGGTGAGGGGTGCGCTGGACAATACGCAATTATTCCGATCGGTTTTCATTTTTGAATTCCCAACGCTTGATTGTGATTGGTTGCCATGCGGACGGAATTTGTTTTACATGAATACTCTCACTCTGTTGACTCGACATTTTCATGAATATTGTTTTGAATAATGCGTTTGCCGCCCGTTGCTATCACTGGAAATTCGAGGAAACCGGTGAGGGGTGCGCTGGGCAATACGCAATTATTCCTATCGGTTTTCATTTTTTCATTCCCGACGCTTGGTTGTGATTGGTTGCCATGCGAACGGAATTTGTTTTACATGAAAACTCTCACTCTGTTGACTCACATCGAGGGCTCATACCGTCGTAGGAATGAAAATTGTAAAAAAAAACAAATTCCGATCGCGCTGTGAACCATTCGAAATCGACCGTTTGGAATGAAAACAGATCGGAATATTTCCGAACAGTGTCAAGCACACCCTTCCCCTGGAAATAAGTGAGAATTCTAATCAAAGGTGGTGGAAGTTGAGGCCGTGATCCCTATGAACCAGCTCTATGGCAGTCCACTCCCTTCAACCTGCGCCTCACCTATTGAGCCTCTCAATCGCTCCACTCGCTTGTTCGCGCTCAACGGCTCTCTTTCCGGTTGACTGGCTGGGATTCCCCTCTCTCGCAGGAAGTTGCGATTCCTTTTTGGTCCAAAAACAGAACAAAAGGCGCGTACCAATCTCAGGAATTGGGCGAGTGAAAGCAAAGTGGCCCCTTATCGACGAGAAACTTTATCATTTGCGGGGAAAGTTAGGTGAATGGGAAGGTAGCTTTGAATACCTGGGTTGAAAGGAGAAACGGAAAAATTTTGTACCCCCCTAGTCTAGATTTGAGCTTACGAACCTGATTTGAATGATTGGTATCGGTGCGGTAAGCGTCTCCGTGGTACGCATACTCCGTTTTTGTACAAGAAATCTGACCTGTCTGTATTCATGCGAGAAATATTAGGTATGACTACCTAACTTTTCCGCAATTTTTTAATGCTTACGATATGCCTCTCTCAGTTATTGATTTCCAGATTGTGACTTGTAGGATCAATATTTGGCCCTCTTTTACTTCCATAGGCTCATTGATGTCATGCTCTCTATTTTCTCTATATAGGAAGATTATTCTCTTGCATTTTTTTCGATTTTTCGTGACCTACGCAGCTGCGTAAGATGCTAAATATTTTCATGGTAGTTCATATAATTTGCTGCTAATACATCATTATTCAAGGAAAATATCCTTTTGAACAACCTCGTAATAAGGTAATTTATTTATGATTATTAAAAAAATTGTTATGCTAAAATGAGTTGCAAAATGCCGAATATTATGGATATCCTGCGTATTCGTGGAAAATACTGTAAGTATCATGGCGACACGAAGGTACGGGATTTTCTAGAATTGCTGCACTAATATATGCAGCTTATTTTAGAAACAAACACTATGACTTGCCAGAGGTTAACTTTTACTCAGTCTTTGGATATTGGAGTGAAGGTGGAAAATTCCAAGGGGGAAAAATCAATTGTCATTTGCCTCCTTTTTAAATAGTACCCAGTCTAATATGAGCCGGGTATATAAATCAACTACGCTGCCAAGGTGTTCTTCTTTGTGGATTTATACAAGTATAAGAGTGCGAGGTTGTCGTTTGACCATTATTACTCCATATTTATGTGTACCAGAATACACCAGAAAGAAATTCACTTGACTTCAAAATTACGCATAGCACACGTCGCAGATTTGTTGGGCTTTTGTTCGCTTTAAAGAGCTGTGAATGGTTTTTCCATGTATTTTTTTCAGTTAAATTTCTGCCTCAAGAAGTTATCTGTGCCCATGAATTTGTTATATTATTTTAGTATAATTTGGCAGACTTAAACTACAATGAGGAAAGTCGTAGGCTGCTAGAGTTATTCGTAAATAAATAATAGAAAGGGAAGTTACTTTGGAGGGTGTATTCCGATTTGAGCTTGTGAGTTAATCGCCTGGAATGAGTGAGTAATAGAACACCTAGGATCAAACCTACCATAAAATTTTATTAAAGCATATGTAAGTCCACTGTGTCTATTCGTTAGCATTAGCCAGGAGTAAAATAATATTTCTAGGAAGATGGAGGCATTATGGAGGCCGATGTTTAAAGGTCCAAGTTCTAAGGTCTAAAAAATTGAAAGTCATTTTGATAGAAAAGACGAGAGTGAACTTGAGTAAAAAATGCCCTGTTGATTCAGTATTGCTTAATTAGCAAAGAGGAATAAATCTTTTCAGAGTCAGTGAATCAATGAATGAAAGTTAGTTGGCAGGAATTTTCGAGCGGTAAAATGATATGAAGTTTCCTTGATTTTTATTCCTTTGATATTGTATGGGGCTATCTCTTTAATTTTTCGGGCTAGGCGAAAAAAGGATTTGTCCCAGAACTCGAGAAAACAGTCAAAAATTGGAAATGATTCCGTATTATTCCATCATGTCCAATTTTGTACTCATTAAGCGAATAATGAAATCCCGGTTCGTTTTCATTTGCTGGGACTAAATTGAAAGCTCTTAATTCGCCAGGGCTGAGAGCTCCGAAATTCTCTTAACTCTGCAGTTGCCGTACTTTAGCTCTCATAAATGGAACGAATAAAATTAATTTCATTGCGTGATACGAAGGAAGAATCGTTTTCAGGATAGCTTGGGGCGATGACTATAAAAAAATCTTTATTTCCATATCGAAGGTTGGAGTTCTGAACGTAATTTGTTTGAATCCCTGTTGGAATAAGCTTAAGATAAACTGAAAATGCTACTATACCTTGCCTTGCCATCCAAACTCAATGCTCCATTGTTCTCACAAACCTTTGTTTCATCTTAGGTGAATAGCCTCCTTTGTCAGCCATTTTCCCTAATTTGCGTTGATGTGAGTAAGATTTTTGTTTTAAACAACAAATATAATCACTTCCAAAATTTTTATATTCCGATAACAAAATGATTCCGAGGGAAACATGGCAATCCAGGATGTCTTTTTTACCTAGTTCCCGGCTTTTTTTAAGCCTTCAGATCGGCCTAAAAAGGGCGTGTGGCGGGTAGCGTTTGGTCACCAGCCGTTTACATGCAATAAGCAAATGCTCAAACGAAATTACGACTAGAATTTAATAAATTTCTATACGGTTCGGGGGAAAAAGGAATTTCTATACCTATCCATTTGGTAAAATATCTCTCGTAATTTATCGCTTCTGTCAGACAGAAATATTGCTGGTTTCTAACATAATATTCTCCATGTCACTCTGAAATGATATCTATTCTCAGTTGCTCAAGCCAATTTAAAGGTATTAAGCTAGCGTCAAAAGGCATTTAATGTCGTTATTTTATCTAAGTTGCTTAGAGGTAGTTTTTTCTTTATCATCAGAAAAGACAAATAATCTGTAAAATACGTATTTTAAAAGCCTGAAAATCGTGAGTATTGCCTGAAATCATGTGAGAATTTCCTCTTAATACTGGAAGGGAACTCCGTGAGAAGAGGAGAAAGTAGGAGTATTCAGAGCTGTAGGTGAGGGAGGGTAGTTGTATTGCGTGACGGAAGGATTTCGCCCCCGGCGTAGCTTCAGGCGGCCTCTCTCCCGGCGTGTTACGTGTAACGACAAGAAAGTCCGCTGCCCCCCCCCCCCACCTCCCACTTAGCCAGGGTTCGTCCCATTTCCAAAGCAGACTCGTCTCTTTTCCACTCTTTTACCCTGCTTTTGGCAACTCCTTGCAAACCCTCGCTCCCCAAAAATCCAGCCCCCCTGCTAACATCCACCTGGGCCTCCATGTCGTGTCTCTGGGGAGGAACTACATTGTCTCATATTCCATCCATCTGATGCCTCTCCTGTTGAGTTCCTCTCCCGCACGTGCCACGGAGCCGTGCATTATTTAAAACACTCTTCGCTCTCGTCGTGAGCCTGGGTAAAGTGCAGCGTGCGAACATTCCCAAGGTACGAAAAAGAAAATTTTCTCCAATCGTGGAAGTCGCAGCCGTGTAGTCACCTGTTACTTTCGTGACATGCGGGCTGCCCTAGTTTATGCCTCGAATTCATCTCTCAAGAGACTTGCGACCTAGTTGAAGTACTCATTTACCTTTAGTTACCCTTTTGTGAGGTAACTGTAATTAAAACGCTCGATGCATGTATTTAAGAATAAAGTTTTTAAGTTATTTAATGACAGTTCATGGCAATTCCCAGTGTAACTAGCCATACTGACGTGATTGAGTACTGATGTGATGAGGGAAGAATATATTCTGTATTCATGATATAATTTTCTATTGGTCCTACGTTTTTCTCTTACACCTGAATATTTGTCTTTGAATAAATTATGACACTGTTTCAAATGTATTTCATGTGTCTGAAAATGTTGTGTGGCTAGATACCTGGGTATCCACATTCGGGATGCAATTGTATGTATATACATGTATTGGTTTATATTTTGTTTTTGTTTTTACTTTTATTTTTTCTCTATTTTTTGCATTTACTGAGTCTTGATGTAGTGTTTTTTTTTCCTTTGAAACTTTTTCGAATGATTTTTACTGAATTGTTGTAAACCTGTACATTATCTCATGGGCCAAATGACCCACGATAATAAATTAATTGAAATTGAAAATTGAAATTGATTCCGTTGGTTTTTTCGATAGGTTAATCCATACGCCAGAAGTCATCCTAATGGGCTGAAAAGATAAATTCTCCACAAGTAAATTCAAAATGGTCTTATTGGTACTAAGAGTATTTCATTCCATTGGTACCTGAATGGCATTTATTCTTTCGCGCAAGAGAGACCAGGTCGCAGAGTTTTTATATTAATCACCGCTCTTTTCATCATGTTTTAATTTAATTTTTTCCTATGTCCGTTACAACATGTATTACCGATTTAATGTTAAAAAACACTGCTGTCCTTATAGTCATATTTTACCAGTTATCATTGAGCTCACGGAATTAATTGACGCCAACCCTGTCTAAAAAGCATATAATATGTTTAGAACACATAAGTATTAAATGATAAGTTAAGCGCCATGTTGCGTACGTTCTAAGGTCAAATATTAAATTAAAACTGGTATAACTTTGTTTTTGCTATAATTAAATTGGCAGAAATGAAATTTTCGGTGGCATATAATATATGCCAATGTTTTTTAATTTCGGCTTATTAAAACAACTTGTCTGTTTCTACACTATTTTATTTTTACCGACCATCCTTGACAATGGCACAAGCTGCCGAAACCATGGTCGGTAAAAATAAAATAGTGTGGAAACAGACAAGTTGTTTTAATAAGCTGAATATCAAAGATTTCCACCGCATCACGCCGGACACTGTATCTTTTTTAATTTCCATTTGGTAGGTATTTATTTGTTGCAAAAGGGCACATTTGGTATAATAAAGGTTTTTAATTTTCTGAAAAAGCATTTCTCTTTGTCCCAAATCAGTTGAGTGATATTCGTCCGTGAAAAGCCACAAGTGGCATTGCCTTTTGTCGCAAAGTTTTTATGTGCAGTCCGGTTAGGAAAATCTCTTAGAAATAACAGGTTTTCATCCTAAAAGTAGAGTCTATTGGAATATGCATGGCAGGAAAAAGTAACGGACATTTAGAAACGGGAACAGAGTTATAATAGAGTTAAAATATAATATTACTGTCTCATAGCTATCAGATTCATTCTACTATTTTTTCTGATGGGCGAAAAACTTTGCATAGTGATTAAAATAGAGAAAGTTATTTTTTTGTCAAACAATCCCCCTTCTTTTTTCTTTATTTTCATAGCTGGTGATTGAGCTCTGTGATGGTGAATTGCTTTGCAGAGTAGAATATAGAGGTGCATTTCGGGAAGTACGTTTTTTTAGTCTTTCAATTGCTTTGATACCCTCTTTACACATCATGACCATCACTTGTGATGCATATGTCCCTTTCATTTTTCCAATCAAGTTTATCTGGAAGCGTAGTGATTCCTATTTAGTTGAGTTCCTATCTGTATTGATATAATTCACGTTATTTCGCCGTTAAGCAAAAAAAAGCGACCGGATTTAATTTTTCTTACGTAATACCTCGCAAAATTTACTTCGTATTGATAGGATCGATTAATTATCGTATAAACGAGTAGTAATAATTCATAAAAGAGTATCACATAACTTATATTAGCTCTATCTTTGTCCTCTATTTGTATTTTGTATCACATTTGTGTAAACTTTTTCAAAAGTTACATCTTCATTGTTAGCTTTTTAACGTTGGTTAGAAGTTATTCGTTGTTTTTATCACATCTTTGAATGGCTTGCGGCAATAATAATAGTTCCTTCCCGAAATTAAATTTTTTAAGTTAGAATGAATGGGAAAGCGCAAACTCACCAGTGTGATGCATAGTCCTTTTTGGAGAGAGACTTCATGATGCATTGCCAAGTATACTTCCTGGAGCTCCCAAAACTGGTGGTTTCTCAATAAACTCATTAAATAAAGTCATGTCACTCACGTGCTGTTTTATTTTTTCTATTATACATATATTAATCTTTATCATAAGAGGGCATTTATTTATGCCTAAGACGTTACATACTTACGGCTTCTAAATCCGTTTTTATTTTCAATATGTTACGGAAATTATTCGAGTTTAGGAGAAATCCTCCGTCTGAGAAAATTATATGAGGAAGTGTTTTTTTAAAGTAGTTAAAAATGAGAACGAATTTTTATGATGACGATTGACTTAAGGAAGGTAAATGTTGTCTCTATCCATTTGCAATTCACTGGATACTTAAGAAAGCTTCTTGATTCTGGAGAGAAAAATCAGGCATATGAAGTAGGAAGAATTTAATTAGCAAAAATACTTTCTTTACGGAAGTATCTCAGCCTCGGTCTTTAGACTGCGAGGTACAAATTGTATTTCGGCAGGTATTGCTTGTTGACCGTGGAAAGTTTCAAAGTGTAGGCTCTCAGCGTGTGTATTGGAGCGTGTATTCTTTCCGCTTTAAGTTGCAAGGACGGGCTCTTGAATCCATGCCACTTGAATCGCGAGGTATCCAGCGATACGCCTCTCCTGCTTAAATGGCAACGCTACTTTTACGCTACTTTCCGTCCAACTCACCATTCTGTCCGCCTCCACGCAATTCATTGTACGGTGTATCCCAGGGGAAGAGGGTCCGGATTGTGGCCTCAACGGGGCAAGGTTAAATAAAAACCAAGTCAAGTCTCTTGTTTCTCATTGCGTCCACTCATCTCCAGTGTACCTGACCGTATTTTTAACTTATTTTTGTTAATTTTTCCACTGTAGTCCAAGTGATTAAATCAATATAACTTATACATATAAATGTATAGCAACTCTAAACTAAAGAAAAACAGAAAACCATTATTTTTTACTCTAGCACAATCTCGTGACAGAATGATCCATAGGTTAATCGCAACGTCAAATGTGGATTCACTGTTTGTAAATTTGAAGTCAAATGTAGTATATACCTACCATAAAATATATAAATAATCAAAATAATGTATAACAAAATCGAGAGATACTTTCCAAGCCTAACTTAGCCGGTGGGGTGCCTTTATTATTAGTATAATAATAGTTATAATAATAGGTTATAATATCAGCAGTTCAAGAATTTTCTGAAGTTTGCGTTAGAGTTTAATCACTTTATTTATATCCGATTTTGGTTTTTGGGATAAAAATCTGAATAATGTAGCGCTAAAATTAAAAATATATTTTTCTTCATTTTTTTCTTCCCGGAATTTTTTGTGACTCTTATTTCACTTGCGACTGATGCCGTACTAGTTCAAGTGTAAAAGAGTAAAAAGCATATAAGCAAAGAAAACTAATTACATATTTTATTTGCTTTGTTCATTCGACGTCTTTCACTGTATCTCAATTATATTATATTCATTTTGCTGGTATTTTTAAAGCTTAAGTCCTTATTTGTACGCATACGGACTTGTATTTTTTGTCTTTCTTTTTAATGGTTAATTACGAGTAATTTATATTTTTATCAACAAAAAATAAAGTGAGTACTCGTATCAAAATAGGGAAAAGTTGCGTATGGTAAGGCAGCTCATGAAATTAGAATAGGTTTTTGATGATGGTATTTGTTCTTGGGAATTGAGTTTGTCAGAACACGATATCACCCACGCGAAAGGAAAAACTTATCACGGCGTGCATGTAGAGAGCCGATGGTGCCTGCGCAATAAATTCGTCTCTAAGCATGTGTGTGGTGAATGAATGCTGGAGCGGTGAAAAAATTTTTCTCCTCATTTAACAAAGACTATTGGGAAAGAAAAGGAGAATAGCAACGGTATGATTGGCTGGAAGGGATGCAGCATTTGAAAATTAACAGGATGTTTTGAAGGGGACTTTGAGGGCTAGTGTTCCGTGATGTGGGAATGTAAGTAGCTTCGGAGGCTGTGTAGCGAATGGCTATAGTGATTAATACGTATCAGAGCTACGTGAATCCACGCCAATTGTCAAAGTCGCTGCAATGTTTTTCTTTCTACATAGACTATAACCAGCTTAATTTAAAAGCACCTATTTTTTCGATATGAAAATTCTTATTTCCATCGGCATTCTGGTGAAATATTTATGCAAGATTCGTATTTACTTAAAGTTGTAGGTACTAAAATCTAGTTATCGCCCATCTCGGACTTAGCAAGCAAATTCAAGGCTACGTTAATTCTGAAAGCATATATTATACCTCTCGTCTTATTGGTTTTATTAACCCTTATTATGGCCGCGGTCTTGAGAAACTGAGAAATCTTCATATGGTGTATTCGCGTGAAAAAAACGACCCTTGCTCGTATCCCACACATTATATTGTTAACTTGAGAAAAGCATTCTTGGCATTACTTTTATGATGATTACTTCTTGTTTCAAAGCTTATATAGCTACTACGAGTGATTCTCCCGTAAATAACGGCTCTGAAGGAACTCTTCAGTGCTAAATATACTAAGTTCCAGTGCACAAGGCATTTATATCACTTTTATCGCATCTCAAACCACCGTGACTTTACGTTTTGCTTGAAGAACCTCCGAAACAATACTTGCTTTTATATATTTTGTGCTCCAGATCTTTTGACTCTTCAATTATCAATAATTAAAACGCTTAGGAATTCCTTTAGGTTTGAGATAACCACAAGATACTAAATTACTTAATAACCTCAATATCTTCTTTTCTTTTTTGCTTTCAGTCACTGAAAAATTAACACTTGGCTCTAAATTGTCCCATTATGTGTCTCTAAAAACGAATAAGGCAGCTGTCTTTGGTACTTTTTGTCGGTGTGTACTAATATCGCGGTATTACGTATTCATGTTGTTTTTCACTTATTGATACATAAAACCGTGCATATTACAATCTGTAAAATATCATTTTCGAAAATATAATCGGAATTATTTTACCTGTATTGCCATGAATTTTTGTCATACTGATCCAATAAATTATTAACATAAACTATCATTATATAAAGATTGTAATTGGATCATTGCAGCGAAATTCATCGCCAGTAATAGTGAAAATGGTTCTTATTGTGTTTTCCTAAAGCCATTTGAACGGTTTCAGGCGAAAGTATGTGAGGTGAGGTTTATTTTTAGGGATATTTCTTGCTTTATATTGCTTTTTGATGTTGTAACTCGCCTCTTCCCATCAATGTGTTGTGGTTTCTTAATGAATGAAGCTGTACTCTGCTAAGCTCGGGATGATTGCCTTGTGCCGTGGGCAGATCTAAGCCAGAGCCAATCTCGTTAACTCTTCGGGATATCTTTGCCAGGTCGCTGACGGAAGCGTGGAAGGATCTTGCCCGCTGCTCAGAACGTGTAATTTAACACATTGCAGCGACATGCGAGAGGTCACCCATTACCCATCACGTCAACTCGATTCCCACAATGCTCCGTTGGCTTTTATCTCTTAAATTACCCGCCTTTTGCACTCTCAAGGACGGCAAAACTCGTTATTTCCGTAATTACCATCGCGACAAAGTTCATTGCATATCGAGGCAACGAGGGTTCTTGCGAGTATATGTCCACTGATGGGCCTGAGAGAAAAGTTATCCTCAAAGGTTTTTGTCGTTTTCACGAGACTTTTGCAATTAAAATTACTCCTCGCTGTAAACTTAAGTATATCATGTCAGTTAATCTAAAAAAAATTCACGTCTCTTAGAGAATTTTTGCAAACTTCTTCGATGTGCATAAAATTGCCCTAAATTTATCATATTTCCCATTTTACTCACTTTTTTGCCAAAATTTTATGCATTGTGTATTTCATAATGTTGGGCATTGTATAGTGTAGGGTATTATTTTATTGTAATCCGATCAGATTTTTCCCTTTTATATTGTCTAATAAATCCAGCTACATAAGTTTCCACAATTTATTACGTTAAACTCTTCTTTCAAAGAACTTGGTCTAGTAAGTCATAAAAGATTGTTTGCGACTTTCTTTAATACTGATGTTGTGTCTTTATAATTCATCCCCAGCCAAGCTACAAGTCTAGAGATAACGAAAAATGGTGAGTGTGAATACTTTTTCGTTTATTTCAATGTCGACGTTTATTATAAATTCTCATTTTTCGTTTCTTTTTTTGAGATATCCATACTTAAACAATTTTCAATTTTTGTGAGGGTAACATAATATGCATCTCTGTGAGGTGAAGCGGGAAATGGGTAGGTACTGGAGGAGAGATAATTCATTTTAGGCAACTTAATGTGCTCCGATATAGCATAATAAGTGATCGAATTTCATTGCCTTCGTAATTTAATATTTATAATTAGATGAGATCATGTGCACATTCCTTGTATTGTTGAAAAAATAATATCGCATTTAAAAAAAATGTAGAATATGAGATTTGTAAAATTGTCATAATGGGGTGCTCTCATAAAATTAAAATGTTAATTTTTTTACATGTATAGATAAGTAAGTTAAAGTTATAAATGTTTGCAAAATATGACTTCATAATTCTCAATACTCTTGTTGCTACAGAGCTTCAAAGTTTGCGAAAATCACTGAATTCTTTCGCGCTACCAGAACGACCTGTGACGTCAGAATGCGAGTAAACAGATTCGTGCCATGGCAATAGCAAACAGTAAAGACGATAACAAACAGCTATGACGATACTGATTCATTACTTGAAGGATGTGTCAAAAACAATTGTGAACAGTTGTAAAGATTTTACGGTGTACGTATTGCGCAATGGCTGACTCCGACTTCGCAAAGGTGTATTATGGGCACATTATGAAGGTAGATTAATCCATGGTCGCTTATTTCTTCTACGGTAATAAGGATTTCTATAGTTTGAGTTATTTTGGATACATATTTCATGTGACTGATGATGAAATTAACATGTATTGCAATGAAAAAATAAATTTTACTGGGAAAAAGTACTGAGAGATACATAGGTTTTTCTAAAACTGGGACAATAGTCTACTGGTACTACGTAAATGTATTGTTTACTGAACTCTGATATCACGCTCAGCAAACATGGCGATGGGTCGTTTTGAGCGCAAGATTACTATACAATTTTCAAAGTGGAATTTTACGAATAATACGCAGGTTAGAGAAGAACTGCTTTCACTATACTTATCAGTATATCGGATATTTTTTTATCGCCTAATCATCTATTTTCAGTGGAATTCCCAATTCAATATCACCTTGAGGAGAGGGATGATGAGTTTATCATTAAAAAAAAGATAACCAGTTTTGGAAACGTACTATACTCTAACAAGCTGTTTGGAGCAATTGGATGGCATTGTAAATCCAAACAACTTTCAGGGTTGAGATAATGTAGTAAGTTTTGATTTTATAGAACTAATATCCTTGCATGTATCGAAAGCGGGATAATATGGCGATGATATTCATATCATCATTCTAAACGCTTTCATCTCTTTATTTTGCACGCAGCCATTACAAATACAATACAAATATGTCCAGCGGAATTTCGTTATTTCTAGCTTCTAGAGTATAGGCTTCATGGAGCACAGCTGTTTACAGATGGGACCTAGGTGGCTGTGGGGCGGATAAATGTCGCTTTTACAGCTGAGGTCTTTACTAGGGCATTCCAGAAATGTGCGAATGACGTGAATGATAATGATGGTGAGGAGTGCAGTGGTTATGATGGATGTGAGATGATAATTACCGATGTCACATACGCCTAGAGTATTTCTTGTAAATGAAGGAGGCTTCGCTCTGAGTAAAGTATCACTATCAAACGCTTCGCAACGTGCCTATGCTTGGATTAATCTCACATCCTTTGGATGATATACCATCACTCTCTCGTTGTAGAACGACGTGCTGAAAGGTAATTAAATTTAAATTGTTAAAGGGACGCCTTTACATTCATCGCTGTCAAAATAATCATAACAGTACTAATGGGATATCGCAAATGAAACAATTTTGCTTTGGAGATGTGAGTAAGATTAAAGTGTAAATTCGTCTCCATTTTGGCAAAACAAGATTTAATACCGAGATTTCCCTATTTCTGATAGTCTCGTTCCTTCTCTCGGTCTCTGTTGCTCAGTTCACTCATTAGTATTCAGCGAAGACAAGCCAAGATATCGGGTTGGAGGCCGCCACGATAACGAAATTAATCCAACGCAGTTGGCCCAAATGAGTTAGGCTTACTGCTAGACCTGTCCTAGATTACTTCCTTACCTGACCTAATGCGAGTCGCTTCAGCGTCGCATCGATACAGAGATTACAAGCACTCGATACTGTTGTAATTCTATATTTGTGTGATTCTATCGTTCTACGTTGCGAGCATAGTTCCGCTAATTACCTGGTTACAATGATAAAGTTAATTCTTGCCGTCGCTTTAGTACTTTTTATGTGGCATTATTTTTGTCCCATACCCTACGTATGACTGTTTCTTTCCCCAATCTTCCTTCATTAAAAACTCCATTCACTGCTTGTTTTTCAAAAGTGTTGAATAGTTATTATAAAAATACGGTTTGGTTTAGGGTAGATATTGGATGTAAACCGGATGATACAGTCCTGTTGCTCATTCTAAATTGATATCATCTCCGTAAATACGGCTTTATACAATTTTTTTTAGCAATTATGAACATTTAAATTATAATCAGCGTCTAGCGTCAATTGGTTTGCTGGAGTCATGAACTTTATATTGCGATAAAATTCCTTATTTATTTTTCTATCTAAAAAATACTTGATAGTCACTTCTATCACTTCTATCCATCTATCTTCACACACCATACCACTGGAATGTTTAATGTTTTCTCAAAGTTAAATGAGCACATAAGAAGATTTTGATGGCTTTCTCATGCTAGAAACTCTGTCATACGACAGTAATTTCTATGCTCAAAAGAATTAGATTTTAAAGTTGTGGAGACGCTTTAAAATTTTCTCTAAGAACTGCAGGGGATCCTAGCTCAGTCACTTGATTTTCTTGAAACTTGCATTCGCATATTATTTTAAGTGGCTTATCTGCGTTTATTGGAGACAGGAGGATAGAACTTATTTTTTTGCATTACTTATATTTTAATGCTCATTTTCCCAGCACAATATTTTTGCCTCGCGCTAATTGTTTCGCAATATGGTTGTATTTGCAATTCATTTTAACATCACATCCTGAAGTAGTTATCGTATGGAGTGTAATATAAAAAATATAAAATTTCCTTCTTTAATGTAAATTGATTTTAGTTTCTAGTGTAAAGGCTTTTGAAAGGAAACTTAGGGAAATCTCTCTAGAGTCGGAAACATGGTTACCACCAAATCGAATGAAGATTCACTTTAAAGCTGCTCTAGGGGAATTTTCAAAAATTTTAAAATGATTTTACAACAATGTATCATATCAAAATATCTAAGAAGAAAAATTCTCGTAAAATTTAATTAAATGTTGTAACGTAGCCGTCACACAATTACGGCAGCTATTCTTGAGGAGAAATCCATACTTTTTACAGTGGAGTAGTTATGCTTGGTGTAAAGAAACAGCGACCAGTTTATCGCGAAAAAATCGCAATAAGTGGTGAAACATTATTTTTTATTCGTCGATATTATTTCGAAGCATTTAAATTTCGGCACTGCTGTCATCGAAAGGCCCTGCCTCCATTTTGGCGTGCTGTTCAGTGGATCGTTTCTGTGGTTCGGAGCGGAGTGATTGTTTTCGATTAAAAGCCCGAATCTCTGCCCTTATTTCTGGGTCAGGGCAACCCTTGTCAGAAAGTTTAATCGAGCTGTCTTTCCTAGCACGACATGTAGGGTCAGGTTCAATGGGTAGATCTATCTCAACAGCTACGGATCAGGCCTGGCGTATCATTTATCAAATATTCCGTACGATTTTCGCTGCTCCTGAGGGAGGCAGCGTAAGTATAGGTTGTCCATCCCTTATGCGTAGGAAGCCCACTCAACGTTCACCAGTGGTAGTGACATGCGAGGTTAAATACCTACGCTTTGGGCCAGAGTTGCGTGCTACCTGCCTGCAGTGCGGAAAATTTATTTCCTAGCCAGCGTCTTGCTAACCTCTTCACTAAGGCCGTAAAACCCTCTCGTTTTGTCTTCCTAAAAGCAAAAAAGAGACCTTTCGTATCTAATCCGTCATTGCTGTCTTTGGTCATTCAAAAATAATCACCCACCTTCTAAATTGAACCCTATAATGACACACAGCAACTTTTGGAATTGTCACTTTTGAAGTTGGTTTTTTTCTTCGAGTCTATGATTCATTTGTTATTTTTCTTCCGGTATTAGAAGGGTAATTGAGAAATAAGTTGATCATTCTATTCATTTACACAGATATTAATGGCTGTTATTTAAACTGAACAGAGCGTTTTTTCCTTGATTTAGGTATTAATTATTATTTTTATTTTCCATTTACACTTTATATTACTTTAATTCGAAGTATTTTTTCGTATACTATATATTGGTACTGCCTGTCTGTTCTAATTATATCCTCCATTCTACTTTCTGGGTATATTTTGAAAGAGTAATTGAGAAATAAATTATTTCATCATCATCATCATCATCAGTGATTACTGTCCTTAGACATGTTTCCACTGGACTTCTCTCCATCTTTCTCTATCCTGAGCATCCTCCTTTAGGTCTTTGTATTTTCTTCCTCTTCTTATATCATCCATCATTCCCATCCTCCTTCTTCCTCTTCCTCTCTTTCCTTCTATCTTCCCTTCTATTATTCTCCGTTCCAAACAATTCCTTCTTAATATATGCCCTAACCTACTTGCCTTCCTCTTATGAATCATATGTATTAATTTTCTTTCCTCGCCTATTCTTCTTAGAACTTCCTCATTCTTCACTCTGTCAGTCCACTTCACTTTCAACATTCGTCTCCATACCCACATTTCAAAACTTTCTAAATATCTCTCCTCCTTCTTTTTAACAGTCCATGATTCACATCCGTACAACACTACACTCCACACAAAACATTTCATAAACCTCTTCCTCATCTCTATTGGAATTCTTTTTGCTGTTAACAATGCTTTTACCTTTCCATACGCTCCTTTACCTATTGATATCCTTCTTCTTATTTCCTCAGTACAACTTCCATTCCATCTTACCAGACTGCCCAAATATTGGAAAGTCTGTATTTGCTGTATGATATTTCCTTCTAAGGATATACAAACACAACCTTCTTTTCTGCTGATTCTCATCACCTTGGTTTTATTTATGTTTAAGTTCATTCCAAATTCCCTCCCCACATCCATTATATCATCCATCACTTGTTGTAAATCTTCTTCACTTTCTCCCAGCACTGCCTGATCATCTGCATATTTAATTGTTTTTATTCTTTCTCCTCCTATTACAACTCCTCTAGCTTTTTCTAAAGCTTTCTCCATCATTTTTTCTGCATAAACATTGAAGAGCTCTGGAGAAAGGCAGCACCCTTGCCTCACTCCTCTTCCTATGCCAATTTCTTCTGTTTCATCATCTCCAATTTTTATAACTACTACCTGCCTACAATACATCTCCTTTATTAATCTCCTATCTTTCCAATCAATGCCAATGTCTTTCAAAATTTTCAATAACACATTCCAATTAACCTTATCAAATGCCTTTTCCCAATCAATAAAGCAAATGTACAAATCTCTATTCACTTCCATCATTCTTTCTCCTATCATCCTCAAGCATCCTATTGCATCACGAGTCCCTTTACCCTTTCTAAATCCAAATTGATCTTCTCCCATATTTTCTTTAATTCTTCCTTCGATTCTTTTTAATATAATCCTTGTAATTACTTTGGTAACATGGCATATAAGACTAATTGTCCTATAGTCTTTACATTCTTTGGCATTACATTTCTTTGGTATTGGTATTAGAATAGTTTTAAGTAGATCATCAGGCCAGCTCCCGGTATCATATATCCTATTGATTAAATTTGTTAATCGACTCATTGCATTGTTATCTAGGTTCTTTAATGCTTCTGATGGTATTCTATCGCATCCCATTGCTTTCCTTTCCTCGAGATCCTTGATTGCCTTTTCCACTTCTCTTCTCAGTATGTTTGGTCCTCTATTCACCTCTTCACATTCCCATTCCTCTTCCAGCTCCATCTCAGAATGATCGTCTTTACTATCATATAGTTCTTTCACATATTCTTTCCATATGTTTTTGTTTTCCTCAACACCTGTTGTTATCTTTCCGTATTTATTTAACATTCCTTGTTTACTTATTTTCTTTGGCTCTCCTTTTGTGAACTTTTTAGCTGTTTTATACATTTCTTCCAATCTCCCTTGTTCTTCTAGGACTTCCATCTTTTCGCATTCTCTCTCCATCCACTCCTCTCTTGCCTTATCAGTTAATCTTCGTAGTTCATTGTTAAGTTTCCTATATTGCCCTTTTCCTTCTTCAGTGTGAACATTTTTCCACTTTCTCCTTTCCTCCATTTTATCTATCATGCTCTGAGTGATCCATTCCTTCCTATTTCTTTCCTTTTGTACAACACCAACTTCCTCTTCTAAGACTTCCCATATTACATCCCTAATGTTATTCCATTCCTCTGATACCTCATTACTTTGTCTTACATCTTCCAATTTTTTCTCAACATTTTTATTATATGCTTCATTCTTCTCATTTTTCAGCTTTATTACATCCCATTTCCTTATCAACCTCCCTTTCTTAACAAGCTTCAATCGTGTTCTTATATCAGTAACTAGAAGATTGTGGTCAGAGTCAGCATCTGCTCCTGGGTAGGTTTTTGCCATTTTAACACTATTCTTAAACCTTTGATTGACAATAATAAAATCTATCTGATATCTTGAAATATCTCCAGGTGCTTTCCACGTGTACAACCTTCTTTTATGATTTTTAAACCAAGTATTTGCAATCCATACTCCAAGCGCTCACAAAAATTTATCAATTTTTCTCCTCTTTCATTTCTACTTCCAAGTCCATAATCTCCAACTACATTCGTCCTTCTTCCATTCCCCACTACACTGTTCCAATCTCCCATCATTATAGTTCTTACTTTGCCTTTTCCATTTTCTTCATATATTTCCTCTATTTGCTCATATATCCGTTCAATCTCTTCTTCTTCTGCATCTGATGTTGGCAAGTACACTTGGATAATTAATGTATCTACTGGCTCACTCAGTATCTTGATAGCCACTACTCTATCGCTTACTGGCATAACTTTAGTTATATTCCTCTCCAAATTCTTTCTGTATATCAACCCGACTCCATTTTCCTTAGATTCCCCTCCCTTATAAATAATCTTATAATCTCCTGAATCAAATTCTCCTTCTCCTTCCCATCTTACTTCACTTAATCCTAGAATACTGATGTTGTGTCTCACCATTTCTTTCTTCACATTTTCCAACTTCCCTTTCCTATTCATTGTTCTGACATTCCATGTTCCTATTCTCAATGCTGATGTTACCTTTCCCTTCTTCTTTCTCTTCTCTTTCAAACCACACAGTTCTCCTGGGATAGTGCCCACCCGGAGATCCGAATGTGGGCATATTACTCCGGAATATTTCTTATTCTCAGGAATCACCATGCTTTCATTGTAGTCCAGTGGGACTAGGGATACCGTAAGGGTCTTTAATGCGGTGGTTTCCCCTTGCCTTCCGCATCCTATGCCGTTGACCTTGTGGGTTCATCCGCCTTTTGGAATGATTTCCCATTCCAAGGGCAAGAGGGTGCCCTAACCCCTGCCCGATAAATTATTTATAAAAAAAAAAAAAAAAATTAATTGGATAAAAATAAATTATTTATCCAATTAATTTTTTTCCGAATTCTATGGTCGTGATTTTGCTTGAACAGAACTCGATTAAGGGATTACTAACATCAATTTCTTTATTCATTTCCCATCATGCGATTGCTATTCATTCAGTTTGATATCAAATTTCACATTGTTTATTATTACTAACTTTCTTTTCTAAAAATATCCTTTATTCTATTTCCCTGCTAGGAGGGCAATTTGCAGCACGTCGATTTTCTATGCTTCTTTAGGTTTTCATTTCGCACTCGACGGGATATTCACGACGGGTTCGATGTTCCATTTTCCCGTGTTCCCAATTTTCCCGCATTCTCATTTCACGTTACTCGGGTTTCTATTTTTCAGCGACATGCCTTGTCTTAGGACGCTGCACTGCCTCGTTTTCCTTTACTCCTATCGAGCCTTTTACCCGACCCTTTATTGCTACATGTCGACGCTCACCGTCTTTCTGTCTGCAGACTACATCACCTCTCGTGTGTCCAGCTGCTCTGTTCAGTTCAAAATGAGATCCAGCAGGTAATTGTATTCGTCACATTGCTTTGGTAATTATTTTTTTCAAATTTTAGTCGCGTTTTTCCATTTTCGGTGCATCAAAAAATGTGTAATGGAACACGCAAGCATAGTGGCACAGACTAGGGTAAAAATAAGCTCTATTCAATCAGAATTTTAGGCAAAATTTATTCAAGATTATTTTTAGTGAGCCTCTATCATGGTCAAATTCGTAATTAGTTTCTTTAAGACTATTATTTTCGAATTTACAGGATTTTTCTCTCTATTCTCTAATTAGGTATGCGAATTACTTATCATTACTTGTTATTTTTTGCAGTTTTAGGGAATATTCAAGGACAAAAGAAATTAAATGTTTAAAATTATAAAATTTCCCAATGTTCACTTCGCATGATGTGCATATTTTTATAGGACCACCTTGTTGATCGACAAAATTCTAATATGCAATCGACTCTGCTACATTCTGCTCCTTTAATTTTTCCTTCATCCGTGAAAATGACTTTACATAAAGATATGCATTATTTCTGGTAGAATTGGTCGAGATATTCATATTAACAAATTTGAAGGGGGAACAACCTCTGATAAATATAGTGGCTAACAAATATTGATTGAATTTTTTTATACACCTTATATTTTTACACATGCTGACCACTTAAATTGTAGTTAACTTCAAGGATAGATTACAATTTTTATGTGAACTTAAGGTATTTAATATACTAATGCTGTTCATTGTGACGAGTTTTCTTCTTCCATATCCGCTTTTGAAGCTGAATTTGGAAAAAATATCTTAGTGATACGTTAATGCGCGTTATAGTGAGAGTTAAGAGGTAGTATGTTAGCTGGCGAAGTTAGTCTCTTCGTTCAGCTCTGCTATAATCCACGCCTCTTATCATTCCTACAATCAAATTTCTCGCCGCAAGTTGAAATATTTCCTTGGCCGCTGAGTTCGATCAAGCGTTTAATCGAAGCGCTGCCTCCCGTTGCACGCCAGACAAGCGATGGACGACCGCGCGCATCAGTGCCTCATTCCGCGCACCCCACACCCTTTACACGCGACCTCCCCGTTGCGTTGGCCTCCTGGGAATTTTCGCATTTTCGTCGCTAGATGCCCCGTCCCTTATAAATTCGAAGGTGATTTATTGGCACCCTTTTCAGTGCTTCCGATTCTCGTTGCATGGCTTTGACCCCGAAAAAATCACCCTCATGCCTCCATCTCCTCTACCCTATCGCTTGTCACCCTTACGTCGAGGCTTTGCTCCGTATCGTGTCCACACCGGAATATGACATATATTAAAGAATAGATGACGCCTGGTTTCACGGTTTATATAGATATGGAGCTCTACATAAAGTCATGTTTATGAAAAGTTGACCGAGAGGCTTAGTGAGGATGTGTGCAGTATTACTTCAGAAGTCAATGGTCGTCCTGAGAGTATTTCATGCATCTTTTTAATCAGACATATAAACCATACGCGTATGAATTCTGTGCATGCTCACATTTAATTCTCTTGCTTTTCATGTACCCTCTAGAATTTCTCAATACTCCACTCCTAGGAGTCCCGTACACCATGGGCATATTTTCTTCACCATGAATATCTTTTAAATGCATTTTCGCTTCTTTCGGAATTCAAGTAAAACATTTATAAATAAGTTTTCGGCATTAATGAAAAGGTACGGAAGAATAGACAAACTATATGTTTGGAAAACTTCTTTATGTGGGTCACAATCCTATAAATCAATGCCGATGCCTTAAAAATAATCATTGCTATAATTTTCGTTGTAAGTTGACCCCAACATTTAAAGATTCGAGTTCTCGTGAAAAATAATAACTTCGCCGTCCTCTGAAGCAGCTTATGACCTAAATGTTCAAATAAAAGGTACGCAAAAAGTACGTAATAAGTAAGAATTCTTGCACCAGATGACGGCTCTGCGAGCCGAAAAGCGTCGTACGCATTAAAATAGCTGTGGAAAAGTGCAACTACTTTTTATTTCAATGTGTCGAACTTCCCATATGCTACGCCAGAAGCGGTTCACTTTATGGCTGAAGCATAATTCAAAATGGGATACGTGCGATGCAGATATCTTGCAGATGTTTGCTGCTCTACATTCTGTGACTACGTAATAACTATATTATAGGTAAATTATCGAACGTATATTCATATATCGTGTTAATAGCCAAGAGAAAAAATTCCCCTGGACCGGGCACTGATACTTGGGCCTTTGGATTTCCGGGTCGCTGCGTGGACCACTACGCTGTCTAGGTTAATAAATTCCTATGATATTTTTATCGAGGCTCATGGTACTAAATGTTTAGCCCTCGCAGATGAATCAAGGATGGCAATGTGAGGGAGGATGTATCGAACTTATGTTCTCAGTACTTTATGGAATAAGGTTGTTGAATTATCATGAATCCTTTCCAGACCGTGCTTTGAATATAGGCGACGGAAATTCAGTGGGCGATGCGGAATTAGGAATACCACCATATTCTTTATCTCCATCCCATTGATCGGCTCTTCTTTTAATGAGTGGGTCAAGGGGTTAAATGAATAGAGGGCACACGTGTGTGGCAAAAGATCCGTTTTTGGTGGGGGGTTGGTTTCGGGAAACTCATCTCTGAAACCTTTTATCCCCCCACTTCCTCCCTGCGCTTTGCTACGTTCTGATTTTTTCCTCCTCTCATCCACTCATTTCCTTTCTCCCTCTTTGCGAAATGTCCTTCGCTACTGCCGTTTCTCTTTTTTTAATTGCTCTCCACCCCTTTCTCCCTCGTCAAGCTCACCATGGCTCTCCCCTCACGCGCACCGGCGTACATTACCCCCGGCGCCCCGGGATGCCGAACCTCGACGTCCATCCCGTCCCCTCCACCTCGTCTCTTGTCACCGTGGAGATAGAGTGCAGTATTGTCGCTAATGGAATAATTCGAAGAAATAGCCATTTTTCGGTCGTTCTTTTTATCCCTGTTCGTGTCGCGTAGATGGTCATCTCGTGTCGAATACGAGCAAGAGGTTCTCTCAGGATTTTTGCTCTTTTGTGGTTACATAAAGTAAAAAAATTACCATTTATTTTAAATTTATCATAAATGAAATAACGAGTTCAGTTTTTAAAAATAGACCTTACCTTAAAATTAATTTTTGCTTTAAAATTGTTGGAAGCGGGGTAAGAATTGTTGTATGTATTTATCGCATAAAAATTTATTTTTTGTGCTTAGTTATCGCTTAAAACACTTTTTTGCGAACTATTTATCTTTTTTTATAGCCGAAATTAATACTCTGTAATATATAGAGCATGCACTGATTCTTGAAATATTATAATAATAAAATTATTGGTCACGGAAGATGACAAATATGTCGTATGGAAGCACGTAGAAGGCCCAAGTAGTCATGAATTTCGAAAAAGAGTGGAACCTTCTTATAGGTTAATGCTTCCATGAATTTTTAAACTAAACTCTGATATGTTTACACCTATCCTATAAGGGAGAGGAAAATATGAAAAAAAATCACCCTCATAGAGTGAATAATATCCCTAGATCTGTTAGACTT
This sequence comes from Ischnura elegans, assembly GCF_921293095.1. Classification (NCBI taxonomy): domain Eukaryota; kingdom Metazoa; phylum Arthropoda; class Insecta; order Odonata; family Coenagrionidae; genus Ischnura; species Ischnura elegans. The sequence continues at coordinate 84,770,158 of NC_060254.1, read as the reverse complement.
AGCGTCGCTAAAGCGTCGGTCGTTCCGTCGTACATGCCTCTATCTAATGTTTGGGACTCACTGCAGTATGTTGTTTGCAATGGGAAACTTATTCTGCTAAGTTCCTTCTTTTTCATTCAGATTCCCGTTATATATGGCGTATCTCCAGGTAAAGCAGGAGATATTTTGTACTTATTCCAAGGTTTCCGCAAAGATGTGGGGGTTCTCTTTTCCCCAGCCATTCGCAATGGTAAGGGAGCTGTTTTAATGGCCCTCAGACGCTGCGGGCGATAAAAACTAGCGAGTGGAACAATTAATGCTGGGAGGAGACGACAAACGTTCCCGCGCGAATGCATACTTTACTCTAAAACGTCGACTTTCAGCGCTTAATTAAGGTCGTGACAGAATGACCGGTGTCCGACGTAATGAACAATTTGCGAGCGAGGAGACAACGGGCGCAAAAGCCTGTTACGCTGCCGGGCAGCTGTAACTCGACTTCCTCTTGCTGTCTCGGCCAATCGCACTGGACAAATGACCCTCGTTGGATTATCAGCTAAATGCCACTGAAACAAAATGAGGATTGCGTATTTTAGCATGGTATCTCCACTAGTAGAGAAAAACTCTCCAATCCGAAACTTATCTATTTATTGGAAAACATGGACGTCCCGTGGAATCCTTTTTGGTAACGCTTGATTAAGATCCATGACCTCCCGTGATACGCTAAGCCTTGATCTTTCGTGATTTATATCTAATTAGTTCTCCGAGAATTCTGGTATCCGTTATTCGTCCATGACCTCCTTCACTAAGTCCATTGTTCTAGACGGTATATCTCTCTTCGGATTCTCTAATGACTACCAATCAAATTTTTAAATAAATTTTTATGCTTCGTTAATTCTATTTACATTTCCTTAATATGCTATCTTAGCGCTTCCTCTCCTGTCATTATATTGAATTAAATAGAATACTCTGCAGGAGAGCAAAATACCAAGTTATTGGTAGATATTTAATTATGATGTTACTCTGCTTAAAATATACACCGTATTTTTTGGAATATTTGGCCAAACATGACCTTGGTCCCTCCCACCTCCCTCACTCATGAATAAATAAGAACAACTGTCCAATGAATCAGTTAACCCGCCCCAAATACACCGTGTTATCTCGCTATTGGTTATTAAAAAGTTATTTATAAACAGAAAATTTATTATGCTGCAAGTTAAAATTATCACAGTGACTACAGGTTATTTCATGAACGACAAATATTTGTTGTTGAAATGAAATTAATGTAAAATAGAACCCTTTTGACGAAAATATGGTATGAGGAACCAGAGAGGTAAAAGCTGATCTTTTACCATATGCTGAAAGAGGCTGCTCCAGGGAATGCAACGAGTCATAGGGGTATTTTGGACGCGAAAAACTATATTTTTGTTTCAATCCTTAAATGCGATTGGTTATCTTCTGTGGACTACTTCATGCATAATATATTTCATTGTTTAATTCACAAAATCAAACGTATTTACCACCGAAATCAGCCTTGCGTACATTTTATTCTCATGATTTCTCGGGATGTATTTTTAAATGAATAAATATGGTTTATAAGAAAACAAAAAGAGGTTTTGTTTTCCTCTTATTCTGACCAGGAATCATGGCTCGCAAACCAGGGTAAAACCATGCGGAAGACGATTATTTGCCAGATGGGGATATTCGCTGCATTACATATCGGAAGATACTTAGCCTTGACCCCCCAATTCGAGGCCGAGAGATACTTTTGACTCCATGTCAGGCACTTCATGAACTCAAAAGAGCTGCTATTTGGGGGTCAGGTGGAATTTGCTAATTTATTTGACGGGGAAGAATCCATACGTTGCAAAACGAGGGTTTCGTTCTCGAGCATCCGACCAATATTATCAAGATGACAAATAATAGCACTGACTGTCAAATGTTTGCACTCCAACCAACAGGTGAAAGTTATAAAACAAATCAATTATTTATTTAAAAAAAATCGGTTTTAATTTTTTTATAATTAATCTTAGCGGGCGTAACTTGGTGGAAATCCATAATCGCAGTAATAAAAGGATCAACAAATTTGCTATTTCCACATAGTAATTTATTAACACCGACCATGGTTTCGTTACAGAGTAACATTATCAAGGTGTTAATAAATTACTTTGTGGAAATAGCTAAGTTGTTGATCCTTCTATTCCTACTTTTATTTTCTTCTTTACCAAGATTTCATCCATTTCGTCGATCAATTTTAGAATTACCTTTAAAGGTAATTCTAAAATTGATCGACTTACCTTTAAAGGTAATTCTAAAATTGATCGACTTACCTTTAAAGGTAATTCTAAAATTGATCGACAAAACTGGAATCCATGCAAAAGATAATTCATTCGCCGATGGAAGAATTCACGGCCGTGAGATTCCTAACCTGGAAAATTCAATTCATGACCGAGAGAGATGTTTTAGGACGAATGAATGAGGGTGGAGCTCACCCCTGACTAAGAAGTGGGCTTGTAATAGCACGCAATCAGGGTTGGGGAGCAGGTTCTCTCCAGTTTGTCAAAATTGGCTGTTAATGTTGGCTTCAACTTTTGTTTACCATGCAGCCAGCTTGAGTATTCTGTTTTTATTTGCTCTTGCTTAAGTTCTTTAGCATCCGACAATTACTACAGCGATCAGCAATAAGACGTGTTCGCAGGCCTTGATTCCAATCAGTGGAAAAGAAAACTTGCATTTCTTGTTCCATAAGTACCTACTTCTCACTTTCTTCTTAAACGGATAAAAAATTGCCGGCCTTGGTGGCGGCGGGGTAACGTTCTCGCCTGCCAAACAAGAGGTCGCGGGTTCGAGTCCCGCCTGGGTAGGTTTTTTCCGGTCCAGGGCATGGTCGTTTGTGTACGTTTACTTGTTACAGTTGTTGAACACCCCGGTGTAAAATGGCCAGCAAGAGCTGTATCCGATGGTTTGAGAATAAAATAAAATAAAATAAAAAATTGATGGGAAAACTCATCCAAAAAAACCCGAAAACAATGCATTTGACAGTGGAAGAAATTCAACAATGAGGTCAGGATATCCATAACCTTGAATCTCCAATTCACGGCCGAAATAGATTTTTTAGGATGAATCAGAATCTTCCTTCATCGCATGCGGTTTTTTTCCGCAGAAAATGTGCGTAAAAATGGCGGTAAAGAATAAAAAATTGCGGAATTAACTTTTTTCTCGAAAATTCGGTTATTATTATTACGATGATGAAAAATAACTTTGCCTGCTGCAGGTCTAATTTCGGATGAAGAGGGAATAGTTTAAATGTACCAAATTATAAATGGGGTTCTTGCCTGAATAACCAAGATTGCATTCTCTGAAGAGACAATGTGAGAAACAATGGAAAAAATTTATGTAAGTCATTGGGAGGAAACTTCTTTAGCTCATAAAGGGAATCACTGTTGGAGTGGAAGGAGGGGAAATTCCTAATCTTGAATCTCCAATTCACGGTCGGGACAGAAGTTTAAGGACGATACAGAAAATTCATTCGTTGCATTCATTGTTTTCGTAGAACATGCACGTAAATATGACGGGAAAGAATAAAAAAAATAGAGACATAAACAATGTTCTCGAGAAACTGGCCAATAGTATCACGATGAGTCTTTCTGGTCTGGTTACGGATAAAGAGGGGCATAGTTTAAATGTACCAAATCACAAATGGGGTTCTTGCCTGAATAACTAAGATTGCATTCTCTAAAGGAAATGCGAAAAATAATGGACAAAACAAATGAAAGCCATCGGCAGGACACTTCTTTTGCTTGTGGCCTTAAGAAGGGGAAATTCCTGACCTTGAATCTCCAATTCACGGCCGAAAGAGATGTTTTAGAACGATTCACATACTTTCGTCGTCGGCCACTGTCACACAATTTTTCGCTTTCGCGCACAATTTGCGAATAAATATGCCGGGAAAGAATCTAAAAAGGAGCGTTTCCTTCTCGAGAGAATCCAGCCAATATTGCGGCGATGAGCGAAAATAGCTTTGCGTGTTGCGGGCCCGGATTCCGATCAAGAGGAGAAGGAGGAGGATGCCATTACGCCCCTAATGCCATCAATCTCTCCCTGTGTCCCCCACTGCAGATTGAACGACCACGCGTTGTCCCCACTTATCCATTCCCCCTTCCTTTCTCTCTCTCTCTCTGGGGGCGAGTTAGCGGGACGCAGGGGTCAGGGGGTGGAACGGGGGACCCCCCCCCAAACCTCTCTCTTCGGGAATGTGTTGTACCCCCGCCACCAAGGCTTTCTCCACCGTCCCACGCAATCCGATCTTCCTCTGTCTCTTGGACTGGAATTCCCGGAGGCAGTCTTGCCCGCTTTATACCGAAGGGAAGTCAAGTATTCGAATGGAATCGAGATATTTTTCCGAATTTTAACATATTTTGTGCTCTTTTCAAATTCCCATCCTCAGCACAGGCATAAAAGTGTTTTCATTTGAATACATGTGCTGATGTCATTTGTAGGAATTCGCAGGTTTTTCGTACCTCTTTTTTTGGGTGCGGGTTTTCATCATCCATAGTCTTTCCAGCGTTTCCTTAAAGAGAATCTTGCAAGTATTTTTTCCAGATGTGTAAAATTCTTCTCACAAAATATTTTTTTTTCAAAATAATTATATCTATATGAGAAGATAATCTCCTGTACTGGTTTCACGTTCCCATTTTCTCCCCTATTAACGATATCCAATTCAATCAGGGTTGCTATTGAGTTTTGTTTCCTATTTTACTCCTGTGAATTGTTTAATTACCAGTATTATATTACATGATATTTTTTCTCGGCTTCAATGTTATGAACTGAACCAATTAAGAATTCATGTATTTGGGGCGTGATGGATGATTTTACTTCCGTTTCATTTCAGTGGAAAAAAAATATTAGTGCGAAAAGAAAGGTGTTTGAGGGTTTGAATCTGTATTTTATTTTTTTGCACTGCGTAACAAAGATTCTTATTTCGAATCAAACCGAATCAAATTTCGTTAAAATATTTCAGGCGTTAGGAAATGAATCTCTTCAGATTTATGGATCGAATTGAATGATTCAAAAAAGAAACGTTTTTGACTAGTTTTCGAATCCAAGCTAAACATTAATGCGAATTTAGAATTACTTAATTGTGTTAATATTTCGATAATAAAAAATATTGAAGAAAATTATAAAACATTTCTTGACCGAATGCTTGAATTCCATAATGAAACAAATCATGCTGGACTGTAGCCAAATTTACTATAATTTTAAGCTAAAGTACCGCTCTCTGTCACTTACTGGCTACTTCTTGTACGGCATATGACACGATGTGATGTAAGATTTTTATATTAGTTCAATAAGACATTGCAATATTTAAATTAAATTTATTTTCGTGCGATGCGTTCCATTGTTACAAAAAAAACAACGAAATGCGTCGTGGGAAAATAAATTCAGTGAATATATTGCAATGTCTTCTTACCTAACATTGCCTGCTAATTTTGCAGCGGCATACGATTCTTTGAATGGAAACGGGATATAAATTGTGGATAGTAATGACAATGATGTGATGAACATTTTCCGCATAAATGCGATTCTCCTCTATTCACAGAAAGAAAACTGCTATTCGCTCCTTTTCTTCACCGATGCCGACGGATTTTACATTCTATCCCTTGCTGAGGGTGTTTCCTTCCCGAAATCTCATCACTTTATTTTCCCTCCCCAATCTTCCCCCAGAGCCTCCCCAAAGTGCGTCTCTCCTTAACCCCCGCTCTCGCCTCGCCCAGTTAAAGACGTCAGTTCGCGTAATTCAACCCGTTATTAAATTTTCATCTTTTGTCGTGGCCGCTTTCATGGGCGTACGCTGTTGTCCCCAGTGTTGCGCTCCGAAGACAGTTTATTTCGAGGGAGAAAAAAAGCTTTTCGACCCTTCATGACCGAAAAAGAGAACACTTCATCACCGCTCCTATTTTTGTACTGAAGAGTGGCGAGAGGAAGGTGGCTGTGAGGAGAGATAAGGAAAATAAATGGAGCTTATCATGTGGTGGTTTAATTTAAATCGTTCAGTTTATTGGGTGTGAGAATTCAATCTTATTATGTAGCGTATTTGCTTATGAAATTGTCATTCCTTTTTTGTAAAGCCGTCCAAAATTATATTTCTGTTAATTTTTTTTATAATAACAGAATCGCATTCTTTAGAATTTGATCTAGGGTGGGAGTTCTTTTGTAACTCCTTATTGGGTTCCCATTTGCAGTCTGATGAAGATTAAAAAACTTTTCCTCCAAAGAAATATCGTATTGGTATCCAATCATGGCATGTTCTATGGCAACGTAGTTACATGAACGAAAGCCGGCGAAAGTCCGAGTAAACGTCCGAGCAGTCATCGTTTGATTGCCAAATTTTATAGGAAGTGAAGATATCTTCGTTAGTAAGGAGCTAATACATGCATAGATATTAATCACGTGATTAATATCTATACGTATATTAATCGAGTGATACGACTCATTAATTTATATTTCTATTGAATTCACGCTTGATTAGTTGAAATAAAAAAAATACGAGGAGGATATTTTTCGTTTTTTAATGTTGGAGAATGTTTTCTCAAGACTTTTGGAATGCATGTTTTTATATGCGAAAATTCTTCTTTTCTCTATGTATTTTGCAGAATTATGTTGGCGTTAAAAAATGAATATCTTGCTTACTTCAGCAGCACGTAGTCCTACACTCTTTAAATATAATTAAAAAAAAACATAATTTTTTGTTTTGAGTGTCGGAAACGTATCATTCCAAGCATTAACAATTTCTTTCGCTTTTCGACAAAGATGTGGGAAATACCTGAATGATGAATTATTTGAAAGATTTCTCATTGAAACGTTTATACGAAGCTACAATAAGGCCAGTTATATGGAGAACATATTTATTCAGTAATGAAATGACATTAATTTAAGCTTGAAATGAAATCTACCTAGTTACGGAAAGAAAAACTCCATACTTAAAACATTTGCATAGTAGTAATCCCTTTTTTTTCTTGATTGATGGTTACTTTTAATGGTATTATTTAAAAATAAATCGAGAAATTTCTCTTCATTCTTGAAGTCTCAAATCTCCTCTTACCTTCCTGTCTCTATCAATTCCGTATTTTTTCATGACGTTATTATACGCTAAATTTTGCTTTCACTATCTATTTTAAGTTAAGTATGACATTTAGATGAGGAGGTTTGGTGTTATTTTGTTTTTGCCGTAATTGGTCGCTTTTCTTCGGTCAAAACCAAAACCTTGACGAAATCGTCGTTTTATGCTGGGTTTCCAACTGAATTATTTGGTTGAAGGGCTTATATTTCTTCAATAATTAATGATATCGGTCACCTTTTGTTACTTGTATTCCGTATGGGACCTCAGTATATCCAGCAAAAGGGACTGGCTTTGAAAAGTTTTACGCCGGTGAGTAATAATGAAATTTAGTTGTACTTTTTCTACACTTAAGAGAATTATGTGCATGAATAATAATTTGAGTTCGTGCCATTTTTCGCCCCATCTATAATTCACACGACTTTGTCCTCTGGATCAGAAGTTGATATTCCTCTTGTCTCCATATCGTTGTGTGGTCTGTGTTTCTGAATTTTTAACATTTTAATGATTTTTTTCCCCTTGGTTTGGCTAATCATCCATTCTCAAAGACCTCAGCTACGCTTAAATTTTCCCTTTTGTGTGTAGTAAGCTATTTGCATCTTTTTGTGTGTTCAAATTTCACGTGCTATTTAACCACTCTATTATTAAACCAAGTAATGACTGAAAGCATGCATCGATAACTTTGCCAACTGCTCTACCATATTTTCCAAATAATTGGGTACAAATATCTGTTAAATAATTTCCAGCATTATATTGAATGTGAAATTAATGTTACTAATGATTTGAATATTATCTCAATTTCAATTTTATTCATGCATGCAAAATCCTTTGAACGAATTATATCATATTATTGAGCTGATGGGTAAACTCATTTTAACAACGTTATCACTTATTCAAAATTCAATCATGAAAAAAATCAAATCTTTAAAAGTCCTAATTTTGAGCTTTCATTTCGCTACAACATTTTAATAATTTTTTTCACCAATGAGAAAAACAGCTATTTACAGTCACTTAACATTGCATTTTGGCTTTGTTCTCCGAATCCTCATATCTTATCGCGCCCCGTTTGAGGATACAGGCACTTATCTAGATTTTTGATACTATTATTTACTTGAGGTAAATGTTAAGGCAGTGAAAACAGCATAAAACATCGTGAGTTCGCCCTGAAGTTGCTTCAGAAAACTGTTCTCTCGTGTTTTACGACAACGAGGGTTCCAAGAATTCCGCGATAAAAACGCGACGATATCGCTCCGTTTAGTATGACGAGGAAGGGTCTCGTAAAAGTATCCACCCCTCACTGAGAAGAAAAGGATGCTTCCTTAAGGACAGTATCGGTATTATGTTCTTTTCTACCGTGCCGAAGCGTTTATCCAAGGCGTGTATCGATGGTTATGACGCATGACAACGTTTCTTGGTGAGTGCCAATAACTCGGTGGGAATAATAGCGGGGCGCAAAGCGTAATCACGGCTAACTTCCTCTCGGCTCCATCCATCGTCCCAAAACTTCAAAGGCACCTGCTGCCGTTGCATATCCGCACCTTTTTGCTTCGCCGTGTTTAGGATTCATCGCCGCGGCTCAACTTCCTCGTTCCTGCGTTCCATGGGCGCAAGTTTCTCCTTAAGCTGCTAAATTGCGAAAAGGATGCTGAAGGAAAAAATATAAGGAGGGAATTCGATTCCATGCCCCTGGTTGGGGTGAAGTTGTCGATCGTCAGGGCCCTCAACATAGCATCGAAATTAGTTTTCATTTAACAAGAGTGGGTACCACGACCCCCCCCCCCCCCTCCTGAGCCAGTCGAGTGGAACACATTTGTCAAATACTTCAGGAGCTTATGGATATGGGCCAAAAGCAGGGTCCGACCCCGCTGCCAAGAAAAAAAAAAGAATTTTATGGCATCATTTGTTCATCTCCCTTTAATTCGATATCCCGCGGGAGAAGGCTTGATCCTTCCCTTCATCAACCACGTACTCTCTCTTTGGCGGGAAAACGAGCCCTTTTTTTAACCCTGAAGCTTAAACCTTCATTCATCCGGTTCCATGACGAGGGTCAAGGGTCAGCTGACTGACTCTCGGATTGGAAAACTTCGTTTGTGCATCCGTTTCATGCTTAGTAAGTCAGCATGTTTGACTCCGCGGTCTGTTGTGTCAATTAATAATGGTTCGAGATAATTTCCCTTAGAAATATAAGCCAAAAATTTCATTTGTTCTTTCTTTTGGTTTAGTATTTGGGTAGTCAAACGTGGTCGTTTTTTATCAATAATTGTATAAAACTAATAATTCGGATATTATTTGAAAAACGGAGGCATGGATATCCATTTCTCTTCGCTATATCTCTACTGGAACAATTTTTCCCACATTTTGCTGGGAATACGGTGATGTGCATGTTCTTCCGACGTAAGGCCGTGAAAGAAGAGTATGATGTCTACCTGAATCATCGTCACCTCCTGCTAGATTCGTAACTAGCTTCAAAGGTATTTCAGCCGAAATATTCCGACGATTCTGGAGATTCTGAGTTAAAAAATATCCATCACAATAAGAACATCATGATGTTGAAGTATCCTTTTATTCTACGTCGTGTTAATTAATTATCTTTCTAAGATATCACTTTTCTCAAGGGATGTCGTGAAATATTTTTACCGCAGAATGACATATTAAAATGGCCTCACCTCTTTGGGAAAGTAACCACCACGTTGCTATGTTTTCCTGTAGCCATCAATTCATTTCCCTACTCATCGCTCTCTTCCAAGTTCCCATTTTTGTTTTTTCACCTTTCGCGATTGATATGAAACTCCTTTGTTATTTGTGCGGCACCAAAGGTTTCCCTTGAGAGAACCATCACTACTCGTTTGATGCATTTTGGTACCTCCGAATACACAAAGGAAGGACTTGGTAATCCGCTAAGTGCAGTAGTTATAAGATCTGGCTGCGTCGTAAGGAGTTCAAATTTACAGTGGCTGTTAAAATAAGATATTAATGCTAATGGTGATTTTACCTAATGCATTCTAGTATTCATTTATAAAGTAGTACACCGTGGTGGATCCAAATATAGGTTCACTTATGCTCCGTCACGTTGGCATTTATATTTGATAGTTGAGCCCCCAAGAGCGAAAATTGCCGTTTCATTGTAATTTTTACGGCAGAGGAATTAGCTTTGAAAATCAATTAGAAAGCCGTGAAGCCTCACTGGCTTTAAAATGTATTATTTTACGGTTTTTACCAGATATGTGACGCATGATACTTCGCCCTACACGTTATATTTTTCACGGAGTTATTTTGTTCAGTTGATTTGTCTACACAAGAACTATGGGCTGAACAACTTATTTTTTTGGACATGCAAAGTTCCTAAAAAATCAAAGTTATGTTTATTTTAAATTTAATAGAGAGGAAAGGTTGTTACATTATGATGACACGACTTTTGAAACCGAAAAAAACCAATGTGACAGCATTGACTTCTTAATCTTCAGTGAAATCGCGATCTTTGCACGTATTGGGGACACTTCATGATAAAGGAAATTTGTGGTCATATATGGGTCAAGAAATTTATCAGGAAACAAACGTTGATGAGTATGATGCATTCATATAAAAATTTTCATAGTAACCTTCAAGTTAAAATACCTGAGCAATAAGGTGGTTTCCTATTATTTTTTTATTACCTAAATGGATTGATTATTACTCCTGGAGTGCGTATTTCACGCTTTTAGATTTTTAAATGACGATATCTATTTTTCGCGAATAAATGAAAAAAGAAAATTTTCAAGCGCGCGAAAACGCGACGGCTAAGTATGAATGCCGGGAAAACCCCGTGTGACGTCGTTCTGGTTCCCGCTGCCGCCAAGTGAGGTGACCTTGGGGCGAGGCTTTGAGCGCTGATACGACGCAGGAAGCTAGCAGGTAGCGCTTGGCTTAAATGAGGATTATTAATGCCTTATCAAACGAAGAAAACTTTCCGACCTTAGCCAGTTTTAATAGGTGATTATTAAGACATGTTTTCCCTGAGCTCCGTGCCTCATGCATGCATTGGTAATCTCAGACGATGATAAACTCCTATCTACTCGTGTAGAAACTAGGTCCCTGTGACATCACGTGGAGTGGCATCGCATGGGCGCCAATCTGGCCATTTTCAAATGAGGATAAAATTTGACCCTTGCCATTCGTCTAAACTGGGATTTCTATAACCGAATAATTTGTATATTATGAATACACTAATGGTGGGTAACGAATCGCAATCAATGCCTTTCGTTTCCTTTGATGAAGGAAACTACCCTATTTCCATTGACATTCACAGTATATTAAACATTCATCCCCATCCTCGAACACGCCGTTCTCGCTATTCTTTGCCCAAAATTTTTTCTGTACTGCTCAGCTTAACCCTTCTGTTCCACTTTACCAAGGTTATTGGAATACAGCGTAGTCGCGTATTGAGTTTAATTACTGCTTTGTTCGATGCTTGTTTTCATCAATTTATCCTCTTTATTGGGATTCCGCAAGCCCTTGCTCCGAATTAAGTGGACTTCTCTTAGTTCTTATCGATAGTGCTCTACAACTCTACTGGAAGACTAATGGCTGTACTAGAGCCCACCGTGTTCTGCTGACCTTGTGTAAGAAAGGCACTATATATCTTGTGCACCCAGGACAAATCAGGCATTGTTTTTTTGTTCCCGTGAAATCAGAGGAAAGTTTTCGATTGATAATAAATTAAGCTCGTAAAATGAGCCTTCCTACGTATCAATTGATCTTGCTCCATAAACACCTGGATACCTATCCTTATTATCTGAATTGAGAACTCCAAATGAGATTGAAAGGGTACATTTTGGTTCTGGCACTTGCAAATCATCATGTATTCGGTTTTAAAGAGACATTTCCCCTTTCCTTCACTGTATTTTATATATCTTTTTCGTCTCTCTTTTGAGTTTTAATATCGAATTCGAATTCATTCCATGCTTCGTAGAAGAAATTTATTGCCAAATTGCGTATGAAAGCATGAAATTAACCGAGAAATCTGTGCGAGTGGGAGCTCACAATTTGGATGCTTGAGTAGGAGAATAAAATCTAAATGAAGAAGTATTCTCCTTCATTTATCCTCTTACTTGCAAACAGCAAAAGCGAAATTTACCACTCACTCTATGACGAGATATTACGTTAGATGCAAGGAAAAGTAAGGAAAGGAGAAAAACTTCTTAACTCTCCTTCCGGTAGCTAATAATTAGTCACCAAATATCCACGTCCATTTCCATGCAGAATTATTATCATTTTATGTTGTTATACTTTGTTATTTCGTTACTGATAACTTAAAAAATAAATTCGTTCCTAAACACATAAAGCCTTTATAAAAGAGCGGGGTTGGAAGGGGATAGGTCAAAAGCACTACAACCTACTAACCCTGTTACATAAGAAGGAACGATCTTAAATTCAAAATTAAGTTCAAGAAGTAGAAAACGGACATTTTGACAGACTCCTTCCTGCATAAAGGAATAAATGAGTGAAGCGACCCGCCTTTTACCTGAAGTTATTTTTAAGATCTTCCCCGAAAATGCTAAATTTTCTTGGTTGATTTCATTGCGATTTATCAGAGTGAGTTGGAAATTGGGTTTTTGGTTCAAAAGTCATGTGTTAGTTGTATTGTATTCGAATTGATTTTATTTGTTTGTATCTTCAGGGTGTATTCTCTGTCCCTTTACTTTTCTCTCGGATAGCCTTATTGTAGCAATATTTAATAATAGATAAATTTATAACTCGAAAAATGAACGTTTATTTGTCAAAATGTGCATCGAAATTGGCATTAAAAATAAGTTTTGGCGAAAGAGTTCCTTTTCGTAGCTAGGAATCTGCTTTTCTACCCTTTCCATGGCCCAATTGTATGTTTCTTTCAAGATAAAAAGGAGGGTAAGTAGGGAAGTGAACGTGGGAATTGGGGAAGTTTTCGTGCGTATGTACTTATGGGGGCTGGTAAGTTTGTGAGTAGTGGCTGGAAGGCAAGTCTCTGCTGTTAGCTATGGAGGGAAAGGGTATCTCGGTAAGTGTGCGAGATCGCGACGACCCAGGAGAACTCTTCTCAGTAAGGGTTTCCGTGAGGAAGTTACCCGCTCGATATTGGGAAACTCAAGTGGGAAGAGTTGTGTATGGGCGCGGATGTATGAAAAAACAGCAGAGTGACAGCGACCGAGGGAATTCCGTCTCTCTCTCTCTCTCTCAGGCGGAAACTTGTGGAAGGAGATGGTAGCGATTCTAGGAAATGTGCCACTGTTTTGAGGACACTCACCCTGCAAAATGTTTTGGTAAGTGTGATGCAACTTTCGAAAATTTTACATGACTTTTAGAATGTGTGTGCGATAATAAAACTTGGCATTTAGTTATTTTTGCGTCAGTCTTTTTTCTGTTCATTGAAGAATAGGACGTCTAAGGATACGTCTTTATCAAAGATTTCGTGGCTACCTACAAGGAATCTGACATTAAATTATTTAAGTTAAATATTTAATTTATTTTAGAGTTTCGTGATAGCAATCAAATTGCTGTTCATTAAGGCAGTATGTAAAACTTTGGAACTTATGAATGACGTCGCACCATGTCCGAGCAGTCTTTTACCATGAATGGGTCATCGTTTATTTGATTCGTTGAAAAATTGTTGGGAATAGATTACTCACTGTGGGAAAGAAAGCATTTTCTTCCTTACCAACAGAGGAAAGTAAAATGCAGTTTCCTATCTCTCACAATACAATTGTATCTGGGGTTATTTTTTTAAATATCATGGACAATGTAAAATTGAAATAAAGTAGTTAATAGACAGGATCTTTTAATTTTAGGTCATGCACCTCTGATATACAGATAAGCCATTTCATTGTCATTCTAATAATTATTGTTAAGCATACTGTCCAGTTGAAATTACGTGCCCTGAAGTGAGATACGTGCTATTAGGCTGGAGTTAGTAGTAGTTAGCGCCTACTTACGATATTGATGGGGTTGTGCCCCCGCCAGACGAAGAGATTATCCCCTTTTTTTAAAGATACATTGTTTGGCGAGAAAGAAAATAACGACAGCACATGTCATAAAGTGAAATACCGGTATCAATAATGCTTAGTCTCTCAAGTATGAATTTACTTCACAGTATAATCTTACCCTAGTGTGATCCCTGATGCATATATCCTCGTTTCCTGTGGCTCTCTGTTGCTTAAGCTATTCTTAACCATCCTCGATTTTGGATAATTAACTTACAGACAATTATAAATATTCTCTTTAATTCTGGGAGTTGCATTTTTATCTCACACCCTGATACTTACATTTTCATGTACATTTTAATGCATCAATATTAACATTTTCCTATGCTAGGAATCGCTATTTATGTTTATTTTCAGTGTCTGAGAAAACTCAAAGCATTCATCATGTATTGTGTGGGATGCAATTAATCTTAAGAAAAGATTTTCTAGAGGTCTTGTTGATACTCGCTTGGAAACTACCGGTACCTAAAAAAAAGTTGCTCCCCGGGGGGTTCCCGTTTGTAAGGGAATTAATCATGCTCTAGTCGCTACCTACACTCAAATAGATTTTAGACCCCTCAGAACCGAACAAGGAGAAGGCAGCGGCGTACAATTGAGAGCTATTTGCGCTCTCGCGAGGGAAATAGTGAAGCAAACGTTTTTTATTAATCACGTGGGTAAAGAGAAGAGATTTAGGGCAAGAGCAAAGCTGGCAACAATGAGACACCGTCGAGGAAATAATGGTCCTTGTTTCCCCCTAGTAGCACAACGCAGAATAGCGAGCGCTCCTTAAACCTTTATGTCCAGAAGATCGTCGCCGACCTAATTCGCTTTCCTCATTTGATGCTGTGTTGATATTTTTCGTACGCGATCATGTGTAGTCATTCATCATCCCCGAGAATTTTTTTCTTTTCATGTCCCGTCTTCCGATATCAATAGTTTATATTTTCCGGGAGTGATTGCGTTCAAGTGCTGTCGGAATTAGGTAGGTATTCTTTCTCCGTACACAAGAAATTGAAAATTAGACTAAACTTTTTAGATAAATTCAAGAGCAGTGTCTTTTCTGACGAAGTTAACCATATCTTGCGGACGCTAACGTACTACGGAAGATCAGATCATATAAATAAAATAAGAGAGATAGATTGCAGAACAGACAGATTCCGAATGTCATTTTTTCCACGATCGATAAGAGATTATAACGGCAACAATAGAACTCGTAAATAGATTGCATGACTTGTAGTGTAGCCTACTAACCTATGTAAAACTTAATGCATGTTTCTGAATTTCTATTCTATATTCTATTTCTAACAGTATATAGTAGTATAGTTTGTTATTATACGGGACGTTTTTTGGACGGTGTGGTGTGCATGTGGGAGTCCAAATGCATGCTGAATGCTGGTGATTGATCACCCCCTGCCAAACACCCTAGAGGTGGCTCGCAGGGTATTATGTAGATGTAGACACAATGTAGGCATTGAATGAGTTTCGCGTAAGAGGCGATTTGTCAGAGGATGATGACGAAGTGATTTATATTTTTATTCCGAAGATTAATGCCTTATCCCTTGGACTAGATCTTATTTCAGCCTTTTTCATTCTTATATAATTCCAGTTATGACAAAATTTTGTTATTTAATAAAGATTCCCAATGGATCTGAGCTTCTTTCTGCTTTTGAAAAAGGGAGGATCAGAGGTTTAATCTTACATTACTAACATAATAAGGCAAATGACAAAATATTTAGGAAACGCTGCCGATTTAATTGCATCCCATTGAAGAGGTCGGGCGAGCTTCAGTTACGCGTTTACCCGTTAATGTGTACGATTAGGGAGCTTCCTGGGTCTAATATCCTCACCCCGACTCTTAGGCATGTGAAAAATTTATATCATCAGGCCTAGAAGTTACTCACTACCCCTTCGGAACCACCTATAAAACAATTGGAACATATGCCAAGACTCGTCATTAGCTTCTATGAGGGATATAGTTCCAATTAGTTTACTTATACTATTGTACAGCGTATAATGTACTTCACAGTATTTCATTTGGTTATTTGTTCAATGAAAGTGAATTGTTTATTGCTGTAAAGAGCTGTGAAAGATTGCTTTGAGAGGAAAATATTGAAAATAAAAAATGAGACGTTCAAAAAATTGAGCTTGTTTATTTGGACTTTTCCTCTGATAAGAAACAAAAATACCGAAGAGAAAGTTTTGATTGAACATTGGTAATATATCACATATCTCACACGTATTTTGTGACGTGCCCGCCATATTTCTTGCTGGTGCCCGAGGAAAGGATCGGTACTTACGGGGTTAAAGTACCGGTAAGAGTCACTTCATTTTTTTAGGCGAATACTCTAGCAAATTAGATGTCAATTATCAGGATAATATCAATTAAAGAGATGTCAATAATTGTAATTATGCATTTTTTCCGCAACTTTCTGCGCATCGTTAGATTGGCTTCTTTCGATGTGGTCCTTATTAGGCCACAGATGACCTCAATGAGGAACACCTCGATGTAATGGCAATGTTGTTAAATATCAAAATTAGAAATTTATGATTTTAAGTTAAAATATCGGACCCAAGAGGCTTTAAATGCTCAAACGAACAATTTGACTAGAATTATGGCTTATGCGAAAAGTCCATAGAGAAAAATCATTGTTATTATTAGCCATTAGTGGTTTATTAGGTAGTTAAGCTACAGAGGTAATCGACCAGCAATTGGGAGACCCGAGTTCGAATTCCAGTCGAGGCGAATGATTTTTTTTTCTCTATGGAATTTCCGCACAACTTCAGCATAGCTGGTGACTCCGTAAAGTTATCACCGTGGCTAATCCAGGTACACTTATTCTTTCTTTATCCTTTGTTAAATTGAGAATTTGAATCAATATAACTATCAGTATATGCATTTAAGTTTTGTAGCTGTTTAGATGGGCTTCAATCCCATGAGAATTTGGAAACGTTTAAAAAGGAGCCCCTAGTAGCTCTTATTGAAAGGACTTGTTTGTTTTTCACCAACTATAAGTCTTCAATACTGTTGTTTTCCTCTTTTGATCTCTCTTCATCAATCTGCAGTTGCTTTCTTCCACTTCCAATTCCTTGATATCGGTCTCAAACCCGCCGAATAAATTATTGCATGAAGAGCGTCGTCGTTCAAAAATGTATATATGGCCATGATTTTCGCAACGAGTGGTCTGATGGTTAACGTTTCGACCACAAATACAATTCCTCAAAATGGGAGAATTATTTTTATCTATTTTATGGTTCCTTCTTGAGGTCTCAGAGAAGATTTCTAACTATTAACCCATTATAACCCAATGCTGCTTCTAAGCAACATCAAAAATGCTTTTCATCTCTATTTCAGAAATATCTAAACTACGTATTATTTTGTGGTGTAAAACTTAATTACGAAATATTTAGCTCCCATACTAATCATGATTGAGTGCAAAAATTTCAAGCTTTCAACATGAATAAACTCTGTAGCCATACCTACCTCTGGGTTAGAAAGGGTTAATTCCATGAGTATTTCATTTATCCATGGCAATGTTCTGCATTTCCTCATAACCGTATCTCTTGAAGTCTAAGGTGATACTGGTACCATTTTTCTCTCTTCCGTTCCTCCAGAGATTCCGCAAATATCATATGTATATCGTAGGAATAGAAGGAAAAAAACTTGGCTATTTCTTCTATTCCTACGATAAATGATTTCCACAAAGTTACGCCCGCTACTATTAATCACATATATACCGTTTTTTGTTCCATGAGATGATTAATGTGGGACAGGCTCAATACGAATTGACCGAAGAAGAGCGTGCTGCGCCCGCTCCCAGCGGGCTTCCCCCGCTCTTTTCAATACAGGTCCACAGAGGGATAGGCGCGTTTCTAATTTTAGAATGTATAAAAAAAGAAAGGGTCTTATGTACAAATTTAATTACGTATCAACAGGAGACTTGAATGTGGAATCAGCCGCATTTTGACAAAAGTTATTTAAAGAATGCGAGATATTGTTGCAAATGAACAAATGTATCAGTTTGTGCGCCGTTAACGTCAGGAATATTTACCGGTTTACCTCTCGAACATTTCGCCATTAACAAGACACGAAAACAAAGAAAAGAGGGTGCCAGAGAAAGAGAGACAGAAAATGGTTCGCCATAGACTGAGTACGTGTTGAGTCCAAGACCTTTCTGTGTTAACTTGAAATAATATGTTGAAAGCGCGTTATATTGCAAAAAATATAATAATATGTATCTGAAACTAAATTGGTATCAATTAAATATCCTGAAATAAAGGTTTGATCTGCACCATGGAGCAAGTGCGTGACGTCAAGATGGCGGATCGCCTCATCCCCTAAGAGAAATATCAAGGGCCATTTTTTAAAACCAATTTTAGGAAACAATAGCAATATTTAGGAAGTAAGATATGCCGTCGCATGTTCTCTGATAAATTCTGTGCATTTTGGTACCTCATTTGTAGAGCTTGGTTGCGATAAGTTGAGAAAAAGGTATCATTACAGTAGAAATAATATAGAAGATTGAGAAATGACCACCTAAGGATGATATACATTGTCTAATGTTATCTCCAAGTCTTAATTTAAATTTCCGAATGTAATAGGAGCGTATGGAATCGTGAATTGGATTGATTTTAAGCTAATGAGATTGCTTAACCGAGCATTATAAAATTGGCGTCGAAGAAAGTTAGGGGCATTGGGAACCTGGTCAGTCGGAGATATTGAATCCATCGATCCCGTCTGCGGATGGACTTAGTGCGAAGTGAAGCCCGCCGTAGATTAAGATTTTCATCTGAGCTAGTGATATCACCACAGAGTAGTATCGTTCGTTGCTGAAATAGGGTTACTCATCAGCCTAGAGCATGACTCTGATGACCTTGGTTGAGGTGAGGGAGCGACATGACCTCTTTCCTTTGAAATCAAGCAACCGCCATCTCATTACATCGACGCGAAAGAAGAAGATTAAAATCGATCCGAGGGCTGCACTCCAAATTATAAGCCACTGTCGACTCGCGTCCTTGGGAGGCAGAAGACTTCCAGCAATTTTTGAATATCCGCCAAAAGTTAATTGCGAATCACTCCCGCTGGTCGTTTGGCCACGCTATGGCTTCCGACTCGGCTGGCTGTTCGATGAGGTAGATCGCTACAGCACGGTTGTACCCGTTATTTTTTACCTTTTAAAATTGCCGAAATTAATCACCGGGACTCGAGATTGCAAGCCAGTATTAAAAAGTGTCCTTCCATTTATCCGTATTGAACACTGCGGTGAGTAAAGTCATGTGTAAGGTGAGGAGGTCGGTAAGAAAAATTATAAACATAGAGCTTGTATACGTAGCAATAGAAAATATGCCGTGATGGAAGTGAGTAATGTTTCAAAGAAAAAAAGCATTTGGTGATATCGCAGGCACCCTAACATTTTTAAGCGTAGGTTGCTCTTCGCATTGGCATAGTTCCAAAATTGTCGTCTTATTTTCTCCCAATACATAATCGTGCTTATAAGAACGGGCCCTCGAGAGCCACATGTATGGATCACTCTCTTAATGCAAAGCAAAGCATTAGGAGAGTGATCCAAACCTGTGGCTGATTCATTGCAAGTTCACCCGTACCATTTTCCTTGCTTTTATTTTGGAAGCAATGACTGCGGTTCTTAGGTCATTGTATAGAAAAATAAATTCTAGCCATACTATTTATTTCGAAAATTGATAAGCTGTTGATGGAGGTAATGGCTAACGAATTTTCCTCAAAATTTGTCCGCCCAACAAAATACGTATGGCATATGGCTTGAGTATTCCTAAATCCAACCTTTTGCCATTAATTGTATTTTTTTAAATTTACAAGTTATATCCTGAAGCGATGGAAGGGTATATGTTTGTTGTGGAACATTACATTTCGTCGTGGTTATTGCAGTTGGAGGCATTATTTAAATGATAACTATTATTTATTAAATCTCCAATCGATGAGATAGAATGATAAATGCCAATTGCGGAATGTGATTGTCTGAGAAAAGTCAATACTATTGCGAAATGCAGGCATGGACATATAAAATATAGGCTTGATCAAATAGAAAACAGGAATACAATGTCGGTCACGGGTTAATTACCTATGTCATCAAATACTTTCCCTTCAACTTCTTAAAAATACGGAGGATTTTTTATTTATGTATTTTTATATATCACTGATTTTTACTATTTGATACTCATTGAGGGTGTTCCTTCTGACATCGCTATTAAATTTGATTCATCCATAAAGTGCCATTTCGTCGCCTAGTTTCATAATGTTCTACATATAGTAAATTTTAGAAAATGTTATAGGGACAAGTGAAGGATACTGTTTATATAGGCTTCATTTTTTTCATTTTCTTTCATAAGCTTCCGGAGCCAATATGAAAACTCAGTATTTTGTTCTTACGCAAACACTTCCCTGAGCACGTAGACACCATTATCTTTGGGGAGCAATTCCCTTTGACTTTGAAAACCCATTCACGTCTATTTTTTCATCCCCGCCATTCATAACTCCCCCTATCCCGTTCCAGCCTCCTAATAACTGTGTCCAAAATTCGATCAATCACTACGAGCGATGAAGTGGATTTGAGAAGTCCGGAAGACTGACGTGGGATAATGGCAGCATCGGGAAATATCGTATTTTCCTGCTTCCTTCGTAATCTCGCGTTACCATATATCAGTAGTGATCGTGAAAGCCCGAAGAAAACACTAATTCCTTTACTAAAATTTAACCTGAACCTTACCTTTCGATGGATACGGGATACATTTCGATTACGCGATAAAAATTCAAGATTAAAATGTTCATATTTATCAACGAATGATGAAAAAGTTAATCGATAGCACTATCAAGAAAAAATATTGCATTGAATGTACCACTTAATAGGTAGACGAAATTAGATGTGGCATTAGCTGTTATTGAAGCCCTATGTAATTGGCCTCGTGCTGTTTTTGGACTGGATTAAATAAATAAATTTCCAAGGCTTCATTTACAATTTTATTCGTCAGCTAAATTTACGTTAAGTTATTTTCTGTTCATTATTTTCAGTCCTTTAAAATTTGCATAAAAAATATTAAATTCATGCCACGTTGAAATCTGTTTTGGGAATATAGTAAATTATAGTTAAGAATTGGAAAATATCTTATCATCATAGACCAACTATACTGAGATCGTTTTTACGCAGCTCTCTTATCAACCTACCTTTTTAAAAAAACGTTTGTCGTCTCAGTTACATTTGTGACGACTTCCGCTAAGTAATGAATTCGAGGAATTCTTGCGTAGTTATTCCCATCCAATAGTTATGTCTCAATCAGAGACGCCAAGTCTCATAATGTGGCCTATCGAGCCATTTTTTATTTTGCTTTAATTGTAGTTAAGGAACTCGGCAAATAAAGTTTCCGCCTGTATATCAAAAACATGTCCTACTGAATTTTTAAGTAGGTCTGACCTGGGGCCGTATTCTGTAACTCCAAACCGATCGGTGCGGCACCGATTCGTCGGGTGCGACGTCACACCGACTCCCGGTAAGAAGTCGTGCGATTCTGTACGAACCCGGTCGGTGCGGCACCGACGAGAGGACGGGAGATCGTCGGTAGCCGTACCGACAGCAAAGAGGTGTCGGTACGGCCACCGACTAGTGGGTTTCATGAATTCCCCGGTGCGCATTGTACGTTTTATTTTGTTTTTACCTCATCACCGAGTAAATAATGAGGTTTTCTCCAATGTTATCTTTTTCTGCCCCTTCGAATACGCCTCTATAATTCACTGTGTCATCATCTATATTAATTACCTTGACAGAAATATAAGATAATGGTTAATAAAAATGAGGTTTGCTAACATATAATGACTTTCTCTCATTTATGTTACCGCACTTTCACTCGCTTGTAATAGGCTTTATTTCTCTCTATCATCATTTACTTGCTCCTTTGACATAAAAAAGATATTTTTGATTAAATATGAGTTTTGCCGCAATGTTATCACTTTATATCACTCTGAATAGGCGACTGTTATTTCACTCAATCATCAATTTGGCGTTTCTCTCGGCATAGAAATAAGATCTTTTTATTTAAGTATGAAGTTTGCCACAACGGTATCAGTTTCTTTCATTTGTAACGGGCAACTATATTTCATTTCATCGTCAGCCATTGATTCCCTTGACGATAAAAGAAGATATTTGTTAATAAGTATGAGGTTTACCGCAATATTATCATTTTCTCTCACTTGGAATGCGCAACTTATACATATGTATTTCACCCAATCACAATTTATTTACTTCCTCGTCATTACACTTCTTTTAATTGCACCCAGCTCCATATTTTTATAACAATTTCCTAACTTGTTCCTCTAATATTACATTTGCATTTGAATCCTACGTTCACGTTCCATGGTATGCTATTTTCGTCTGCTACGGTGCCAATGGCATAACCTTCCGTTGATAACATTTATACGGAACTTACTTAATGACAACTATATTACCAAATCATGAATAAATAGCATTATACGGAACCAATATTTAAAAAAAGAAACTACGATCTCAAGGATAGTTTCAATAATTCATTCCAGCAACAACAATCTCCATCACATACAAACTTTATTGTGATGTTGTAATATTGTTTCCTTCGATTCTGTAGGTACAGCATTACTACCACACATTATATAAGCATTGTTAACAACTTATCCAATATCGTTTATCTTAATCTAGCAATAAGTCGTAATTTCCGCAAATAAAAAGATTGAGAATGACGACAACAAACTGTGCCAATGAGTCTTCACTTGTTTTTACCCTTCTTTCATTGGTGGAGACACGTGAAACTTCGGATATATTCGGATTTTCCCTGTTTGGGAAGGAAGGGGAACCGTACCGACTGGTTTGAAACCGACGACCTTACAGAATCGCTGAAAGTGTCGTCGTCGGTGCGGAATCCGTTGTCGGTACGGTTTGATGTCCAGTCGGTGGGCTTGAAAGGGAAACCGACCGGTGCGGCACCGACGAAATACAGAATACGGCCCCTGCTCAGAGATAATTTTAACGGCCGTATTATTCTGACCGTGAAAAGGTAGCATAATCATTTATCTTTTAATAGGAGGCTGGAATGAAAGGTTTAAAGAGAAATTAACTGTCTCAATTACATTCCCACTGTCCCTATCTGGGATTTTTCTTCCTCATAGGAAAATCCTTCCGGGATGGTGGCAGAGAAATAGCTTTGCTTGGTTTCGCTAGATTGGGCCTCCTTTGCTTCCATAGCACTGGAGTGTTTTATCCCTCTTTCCCTCCCTTCCATCCCTTTCCTTTCCCTGGAGGCGCCGGCGGGCTCCGATCGCGACGGCGTCTCCATCCTTTTTTTCCTTCCTCTCTCCTCCCCCTCCCCGGGATTCCTGGCGTATAAGCCCCTGGCTTGGTTCCGGGCCCCGGTGCGTTGTACCCTCATCAGGGTTCGTCTTGAACCCTGAAAGTTCTTCTTGTCTCAATTACAATCTTGAATTTATCTTTTGAGTCAAAATATTGAAACATAATTAATTAATGGACCTTCGTCTTCCTCTTTGAGAGTCCAAATTTCCATTTTCTCATTTTTTTCTGTTTATCCTCAAAGTTCACCCGGGAGATCCATTTGATCGTCACCATTCTTCCGAAGTACCGCATTTTGAATACTTCCATTCTTGACTTCTCAGATTCTGTAAAATTCCATGCTTCACTGCCAATTAGGAACATGCTCCATATCTTGCATCTTATGGATTACTGTTACGTAATGCAAGTTGGAGGAGGCTGTCGATAGCTGAAGTCATTTTCATATTATGGAATAGTAGTTAAGGATGGGTGGAGCAGCGTCGGCATTAGCCTGTCCTTAAAGGCGCCAAGAGGACCATGCCGTAGCGTCCCATCCGACGGACGGAGTGCTTTACTCGGCATGTCATCCCCAAAGCACTCGAGCTGGCTTCGGGCTGTCTCTGAAATTCTCTCCGCCGCCGCCGGGATTTAATCCCATGCCCACGGGCCGGTTAGCCATTACTCCAGCTACCACATATACCCGATCCCATAATGAATCCATTCCTTGCTTGTATGCCTGTACGCACTGTCGCTCGTGGAGGCCTTCCTTGGTCACTCTTTGTGACGCAAAACCGTATATCCCTCCGTTGTTGAGATAATAATTCACGAAGTAGTTTAATTATTCGATTTGGCTAAAATTAATAGATCGGCCTGAAAATTGGTGTCTCGACGCATCACGTGATCTAAATTTGAAAAATGGCATTAAAAAAATGGATTTTTTGATCCCCAAATGCCACCAAAAAGTTGAGGTATGGAGGTAGCAAGCAACACTTTCTTAGATAGAAAAAAGAAAATTTAGTGTTTCGAATAATTTTCCTAGGTTTTCAGAAGATTTTTGAGGGAATATAATAAAGATACACTTTTGTATGTTCCACAGAAGTTTTAATAACCGACCCAGGTTTCGACAGTACACTATGTCATTATCATGTCCTTACCTTGATAATGATATAGTGTACTGTCGAAACCTGGATCGGTTATGAAGACTTCTGTGGAACATACAAAAGTGTATCTTTATTATGTTTCCTGTCACCAAGTTCCACCAAGTATCGCCTTCCAGCCTTAAGTTGATTTTTGAGGGGGTCAATTCTATGACTTTTTGTCGTATCTCTTCTCGTTCACGCCAAACGTTTGTATGACTCATTCAGTGGTCGGAAGTGGGTTTTATGGTAGCTATATGGATTCTCTCTTATGTATTTTACATGTTAATTTTTACTGCTGAAAGGAGAGTGAATGAGGAACTTTGTGGTTATTTGCAGCGACAGGATACTATTTATTTCCAATAGACGTCACGCTTACAAAAAATTGCTGCCTCCATGAGAGGGATGATCGCTCTTAGAAGCGTCCTCGCTGACGTCATTTCCGCTCACCTTTTGGCGCACGCGTCGACCAAATTTTCTCATTTCGCTCTGGTGCTCCGTTTGCGGTCGGAGGCCGAAGTGATGGATGCCGGCGGACAGCTCTTCGGTTCACGATCGTCATTTTCCGCCTCGCCGCAGGGAAAGAGGCATCACTTAGTGGCCATATATCCAGTCTCCGCCTCCGTGCCGCGCTGGCAGTTTTGTTTCTGGAGTGCGATCCCTTGGTCCGGTAATGTGCTTATGAGCGAACGCGTTCCTGGCGACCTGATGGATTTCGATGGCCGAGAGAAGCTTCCGAGGGGACAATGAGGGGAGCGATTACACCCCTTTCAGAATTACGATGTTCCGCTGGGTCATGCAAAGGGTTTGATTACTTCACCTATTGTAGTTTGCGTGCGTACTACTCGCCGGTATGTGGCAGGTGTTCACATTAGTAACCTTATCTAAGGAGTGACGCAGCTTATTTGGCTGCTACGAGTGATTACACAGGCCAACAATGAAAAAACTTTTTCACTGAAAATATCTTATTCTTATGTTTTTTAAGTTGCTGAATCCAAATATGATGGTTTTTAAAGTTGTATCACCCACCATTTATTCACAGATACCCGCATGACTCAAATAATAAGTAATAGTCCGTGATTTAAAAATAAATCTTACTGAAGACGCATATTATCACACGCAATACCTATGTTTATCAAGACGTAAGTCGTTCAAACAGTCCTACAAAAGTATAAGAAGCGAAAATAACGGTTTATCCGATAATTTCTCAATCCGAACATAAAGAACTCGGGTTTTCTATTTCAAGTAGTTTGACGTAGCGCCATTTAATTCTAACCGTAATTCTTGAGTCGAAATTGAATAGACTTATGGATAAATGGATAATGACGAATTAGATCGAGCTTAAGGATTTCCTATCGGGAGAGAATTCTTAACAGTCAATCCGGGGCCGATGAATTTATGGCACGGCAATTACAATCCTAGCGACAGTTAATAAACCTTTGAAACTTAACGTAATGATCTTATTTTTTACTTTAGCATGCTGCTAACCAAGTAGCTGTGCAAGACTTCAAACTTTAAAAAAGCAAATTTCAGCATTCACTCTGAGACTCGATCCAAGGGGTGGTTTAGATAACACAGGCCAACAATGAAAATACTTCATTACTGAAAATACCTTATTCTTGTGTTTTTTAAGTTGCTGAATCCAAATATCATAGTTTTAAAGTTGTATCACCCAACATTTATTCACATTTTACAGTTAAATTTATGAAACCAAGCAATATTTTTAGAATTTAACAGCTTTTTTATATTTATAATAAAATTGAAAAAGTAGGTCTAATGAACGAAGATAGTGCGGGACTACTGTTGGTACTTCACCGAGAAGTTCAGCAAGCGATTCATCGCAGAAAAAGCTAGACAAGAAGCTTCAAGTAAAGAAGGGAAAGAAAATGTAGACCAATTCCAGTTCACAAGTGAACCCTGTATTATCACGCCGTAGTAAATACTAACAATTTTATCACGATGTAGTGAACAGTAAATACAAAAAATTTTATGATGTTACACAGTTTCCATTCATTTACCTATATACCGTATAGGGATATTAGACTAAATATTGAAATACATATTGCTTGGAAACAATGGGTGATACAAAAAAACTAAGGCCAGTTTTTGATTCGGCACATAAAATTCTATAAAGATCAGCTATTAAAATAAAAAAAGTTTTCAAGCAATTTTTTTTGTTAGCCTGTATTATCAATACGTTTCCTGTCCGTATGATTTGAGATTTTAAGAGGTGCCGTCAGTGAGGTGTAGGTGTATTTGATTTCGCGGGAGAACATCTACTCATGAATTTAATACGCAGCGAGGTTCTGTCCCTTGTTTTGGGACTCCATTTTTCGATGACCTTTTTTATTGCTTTTCTCTCAACATCAATGGTACACTTTATAGGAAACAGAAATATTACGTATCTGTTGTTATCTCATTTTTTAATTATCGCTTGAAAACTTTGTCCTTGGTGATCGGTAAATTAATTAAAATAGGTTTTTGGGGCACTTAAGTTTGACATGAAAGCGTTTGTATTGCTAGGAAATATACCGTGTGATTTCGTATTGTAGCGAGCGTCTGGTCATAAAACATACATTATGTATAAAAATAGCTGTATAATTTCATTCACCTTTTAATAGTACGTACTTCGTATTTTTTTCGATTATTTCCATACATATATTTTAATTGTAAATCGAAGGTGTAATTAGTGGAAAATTAATTATATCTCCCTTGAATAACCATTTTAGCATGGCATTTTTCATTTGTTGCGAGTCTTACAATTTAAACATGACGGCATCTAGTCTGACCTTGAATCTATTTTGATGGAAAGAGGCACTTTCTATTGGGCAAAGGACTCCGTTCTCTTTGAGAGGGCGCAGCCACGTCAGTTTGGGGAGAGAAACAGCCATTTCGAGTTGGTCCACGTCTGCACAACCAACTGCAGAGTTGGCTTGGTGGAAAGCTTCTCATAAAAATCGCGATAGAGCGAAGAAATGGTCTCGGAACGGCCTTCGATCGGAATGACATTGCCCGATGACCAAAGGCGCTTCGTACCCACGCCCCGTCCGCCAAGCTGACCCCCCTGCTGGGACCTCTGCTTAGCCAGGATGGATATCATAAAAGTCAGCCATTCAGGGAGAGCTGCTACGTAAATATATTTTCCCGTGAGGCATGAAAATAGCCAAGGATCCGAACTCAAGTGGTTTCTGGTGCGGCAATATTTACCGAGCATATCCTCGATTCAAGAGTAAACCGCGATTCAGAGCTTAAATAAAATGGGGTACTCTCGTTCGTGAATGTATTAAAAATTTCGATTAATGAGATTCTGGCTGCCCTCATGGTTTAAGCAAAAGTGTACTGGAGCCAAGTACATAGGTAGTATTTAAGTGCATTAGGCATCCTCAGTATTACGAGTTATTCTTGGAACAAAATTTTTGGAAGCAACTGCGGGATAAACAGCGGTAAACTCTTATGGAGTCATCTGCATGTGTGGAGTTTTCTGTGGAGTTTGTTTTTCTTAGGTTAAGCTTTGTAAGTGTGGTGATCACGTGGATAGAGTGACAGGCTATTGATAGAGGCATCAAATTTCCGCAAATAGCGAAATCTCTGAGTCCAGTCAAACGATTTATGTGTACAAGATTGTGATATAGACTACATGAGAATGTTATGCTTACTGTGCAGGCGTAGTTTGTATGTTCTTTGCCCAATATGGGTACGAATATTGTTGAAATAATCTGTACTTTAAATTATTATTCGCCGAAATTTGGTGCCTCTAGGTATTGATCGAGGGGTTTCGGGATAGAATCCCGGGTGACGTCTTCGGAGGTAGCCCAGGGAGGCAAACTCCCTTTCCCACTTATCCTAAATGTGTCAAATTCACTCACCTTTGGTTCGGTCCGGGTAACCTCTGGGTAACCGTTTGAGTGAGTATGAGGTTTCTGCTCATGGTTGTTCGGAGGATCCCAGATTTGTATACGTCCTTGTCATCAGCGAATATTTCATTCAGAGCTACTGAAAGGGAGTAATTTTAATTTAGTGGTAGATATTTTTCTTGAGGTATAGGTCTGCAAACAAGCACTTCCATACGCGATCGTTTTGAGCATTTGCTGTTCTTTCTCGGGGCTTAAATAAAATATTATGGCCATGACGAAGAACAATAAATGTTCGAAACGTGGGGAAAATAAAGTGTATGTTTTAAGACGTTAACTTCGTTTAGTACGTTAAGAATAATATCTACTTATGCATGAATGTGGATCTCATGAAGGCTTAACAATCAAATAATTTAATGCTCACTAGTACCCATTGTCTAGGAATTTTGATTACGTTTCTATGATTCGTTTACGTCTCAATTCGTTTGAAATTTTCTTCGGCTTTAACGCACACCATTGTTTCAAGGAGAAGGTTATAACGGGGAACCGAGGATAGAAAAGATAAAACGAAGTGTGAAGCCAAAGTTAGCAAGCCTGTTAAGTTAGCCAGAGTATTGCTGTGTAATACGGCTCGCCGTAGATCTATTGTGGCAAATACCAGCTCAAGGCATTTGGTGTCACCGAATTTTTCATTGAAGAGGTTAAGTGGAAAGTCTTTATTTAGAGTACTCAGATTCGACTAGCCCCGAGCAGAACTCCACCTTGTCGCTGCTAATAGTATGTGCGGCTAGTAGTTAAAGTGTCCAAGTACAGACTTTTTTCTAACTATCTCCTAGGAATCCGACCCGCAATGGCTGAACTACAGAGTTGGAATGGAGCAGCACTAGAGCTGGAGTTTAATCTATTCAACGGTCGCCTCATTTATCATGGATCAGTTTTCGGCATAATTGGTCTCAATGAGAGAAAGTGCAAGTGAAGTGAAAATATTGGAACAGTAGAGTACTCTATAATAAGTAAACTTGAAAATAATGAAACACTTGCGTACTCTTAAGGTACCCATTGAAATCAATGTTTGCAAGAAATCGTGGATAAATTTCCTTCAATAACGGTCCATGATCTCAAGCTGTCGGTTGGAATGCGCTTGAATTTTTTTCCAGAAAAATGAAACGTCGTGGAAACTCCTTATGACAGGCCTGCTAACTTGTAAACAAGTATTGATTTTTACCCGTTGCATTACAATGAGGAAATATTATCTTAATTCAACTTAAAAATATTCAGATTCTCTTCCAATATCTTTAACAGATTTTCTGCCGAGGCGTCTTTATTTTCCTTCAATTATGTTTCATCATCTGAGAGAATTTAGGTGTTTGCTGAGTTAGTATCCAATCAAATTTTGAGGAAGGGCGAATATTTTTTTAACACTTTAAACATGCCATTTTGAGGAATTAATACCTTCCAATCGCTTTATCCGGTGTAAAACCAGGAAAATCCGTGTTCTCAGGGTTGAGTCATCGTTTTACATCCTTGCTGGATCCTTGTGACTGCATACAATTCGGTGGGTTAAATATGACAGGTGCGACGCGAGACTTCGCGGCTATGGGCTGAACAGAGTGCTGGAGTCTGCATAAACTACGAGAGAATGAATATTCATGCAAGCAGTGACATCTTCCCTAGCTACGATCCGGCAGAAAGCGACGAGTCGGGGACAAAAAGGCGTCTCTAAGCCGAAACAATTTTAAAGATTTATCATGTTTTTTTGTTTTGCAAGAGAGAATTTCTTCTCTTCTCAACAGACTTGTAGCTTTGCACTTACGTTTGTAATGGTAAACACGAGAGGTCGACGACCTTTTCATCTTGTAGGTCAAAATTTCAAAAGTGTCTGCGTGGAGCATTAACACTGCTACTTTTAATTCTATGAGATATATTTTTCATGAATAGCTAATGCTCTTTCTTTGAGAATCTTACAACCAATAAGCTCTTACTTTGAAAATTGCAAATTAATTTTAAGATATTGTTGAAGACTACGCATAATTCCTGGATATATTAAAAGCTAAATATGCATGAAAGTATTTCACGGGCAGCAGGTTTCGATCCCTTGAGGTATATAACGTCTTCTTAGGTAGCTATGATGTTTCTTTGCCGTTAAACCTCCAAAGGTACAGTTTCATACCCTTAAATAACCTTGAATGGAGATTATTTGTTGATTTTCGGCATATGTATTCCACTTTACGGCAATCAATCAATCAGTTTTCTTCCTTTCTCTTTAATTCATTGATTGAATATTTTCTCCAGAAAGGTCAAGTCATTGAACTCAAAGTATTTACTAAGTACATATTTATGTTTACATTTGAGTTTGTCATTGAAGTTGAAGTGGAAATTCACTGGAAATTTCAATGCATTGTCTTTGAGAATTTCCCTCAGCTCACCTCAACTCAATAAATACAGGTCACATTTTTAAAGAAGAGTATATAAATGAAACACTATTGGTTATCTATAAGATGCATCGATTGAAATGGCTGCTGAATAACCTTGCAAGTTCTCCATTTTCTTGATTTTAACCGTGTATGATCCTCTGAAATTCGATTTAACAAAATGGATAATATCTCAGTTATTTGGACCACTTCAACCGTGGCTGCCGCTATCACGCGCCGCGACCTGACCCTTGGGGGGAGGGTGGGGCAGTATGCGCGACACTCTTCGGAAATATTCCTATCGGGTTTCATTCCGAACGGTTGATTACGATTTGTTGCAGCGCGAACGGAATTCGTTTATGCCTGATTTTATTCCAAAGACGATGTGCGCCGTAATAGTGAGTGTTTGGAGTGAAAATTTTCAAGCACAGCCAAGCTCACGTTTTTAACTAATCGAAATAAAGCATTCGGAATTAAAACCGATCGTAATAATTACGACCAGTGTCAAGCACATCTCCTCTGTTCTGCTCAACATAATACCTATCGTAAATATACCAACATTCAACCAGACCAAGATGTGTTTCCATTGATTCTTTATTTTCTCATAAGGACGTTTGAAAAAATATAACTGATAACTTCAGGCTTGACTTTGTGAAACCTCTTTATATTGGAAATGAAGGAATCAAGCTTTGGAAGGTTCTCTATTATATTAATATGGGCACGACGCGGGTTTCGTAACGTAGTTACATCTACGAAAGATGTAACTACGTTACGAAACCCGGGTTGTGTCTATATTAATATAATAGTGAACCTTACAAAATTTTTTTCCTTCACTTCCAATAACGTTTGAAATTCGACTTTAACTCGCAATAGGGTAGTTTCCTTCATCAAAGAAAACGAAATCCATTGAATGCGATTCCTTACCCACCATTAGTGTATTCATAATATACAAATTATTGGTTTTAGAAATCCCAGTTTAGACGAATGGCAACGGCCAATTTTATCCTCATTTGAAAAAGGCCAGATTGGCGCCAGTGCGATTCCACTCCGCGTGACGTCACAGGGACCCAGTTTCTGTACGAGTAGATAGGAGATTTACATCGTCTGAGATTACCAATGCATGCACGAGGCACAGAGCTCTGGGAAACATGTCTTAATAAGGTCGGAAAGTTCTCTTCGTTTGATAAGGTATTAATAATCCTTATTTAAGCCAAGCGCTACCAGCTAGCAGGGTACTCAGCTACCTGCTAGCAGCCTGCGTCGTATCAGCGCTCAAGCCTCGCCCCAAGATCACCTCACAAGGTGGCAGGGGGAACCAGAAATACGTCACACGGAATTTTCCCATCACTCCTACTTACCCGTCGCGTTTTCGCGCGCTTGAAAATTTTCACTTTTTATTTAATCGCGAAAAATAGATATGGTCATTTAAAAATCTAATAGGTGGAAATAAGTACTCCAGGAGTAATAATCTTTCGATTTAGGCAATAAAAAAATAATAGGAAACCACCCCATTGGCCATTTTGGCCCGCAGAGACCAGGATCGTAATAGCCGGCGCGGGCTGCACGCTGCAGAAATACCTCCAGACCATGCTCCACCACCGTCGAATCCGACAGCCAGGGCACAGTGCTAGTGTGCTTCCCCTTCGGTTTCTTCCGAAGGCCTTCGACCCTGAGGCCGTGAATCAATGAGCCCTCCGAAGGGTCCAGACCTCGGAATATTCGCCGATTTTCGTCGACGCGGTCGTCAACCCCTCGCTCCGGGTCCATCCGGAACATTTTTCGCGTGTTTGCGAAGGAGGGCGTTGCTCTGGGTGTGTGTGGAATCGTGCCCGAGGGACCGAAGGCGAGATTATGCGGGAGCCCTCCTCTCCTTTCGCCGATTCGCTGCGTTAATGCAGGGCCGCCGCCCGGCGCTGTGCCAGCCGATAGGAGGCGGGGGCGGAAGGTGAGGAAAGGGAAAGAATTATAGCAGGATGAGGAAGGCGGGACTGTTCTCTATTCAAAACTCAGTATTGCCTTTCGGTATTCAGGGTTTGCGCTCCGTGAAAAGAATGATGCTTTGCGTGGACATATTGAAACTGAGGACTGTGGTTGTACGCACTGCACAATATTGAGGGCCTCAAATTTTATCGTTTTGATCAATACCATATATCCAGCACTCAATGATTCATTCCGAATATTGGCTTGAATCAGTATGGGTGGAGCTTTCTCCAAGCTAAGCGACAGAGTTGTTATTCTCACACATTCGGGGTATGGGGATACATCCTTTCCTTGGGAGAATTTCAAGAATTTTAATTCCGTAGTCTTCCGCTACGTTCAGTATCAGCGTCCATATCCGGGTTGCGTCAGTTGAGTTTTCCGGACAAAAGTTTTGTTCCCTGTTCTGGAGTCATCCTTAAGTCGTGTCCTGAGTGGAGAATATGCGCTACCTTGGTTTGACAAGGTTATAACTGACCACCAGCTGGTTTTGAGAAAAACCTTGTCAGAGTTTTAAACTGCTCTATTTCTATTATTAATAGGAATTTATTTTTGATTTTTGGCACATACACTAGTGATAATTATTACTTTAAGAAAATATGTTATTTATTTTATTTTTTACATGTTTATACGAGTAATAAAATAAGTAAAATATAGTTAGAACCTTGCCACTTTCCCAATGACTTATTCTCAGACTGACAAGGTTCTAAGTGCACTTGAACCCCCGTCAAACTAAATAAAAGGCTAATTTCAAGAAAAACTGTCAGTTTTAATCCTACTTTTTTAGATAGCTAAAAAAAAACATTAAAAAAAACTAAATTATTGCCCATAAATATAGTATACAACATTATTTTTTACTCTTAAACCAAAAAACTTACCGTACTCACACTGGAGGTCTTGAAAATCGTTTACTTGTAGGCCTATATGGTTACCTTTAAAAGACTAAGTTAAAGGTAAACAATTAAACTGAAACTCTTTTACACACACTATCTTATTTATTTTTTTAGAACAAATTAAATAAAACACAGCATAAAAAGATGCACAACATCTGTGTGGACAATAGTACAAAATTAATCCTAACTTTTTCTGCTTACAAGAATCATGTACTCTAATCAAATCTTTAAAACCATTTCGAAGTAGCCCCTATCCTGCAGTGGCTTAAGAGGCAACATATTTTTTTATGTCTTTTTTCTACCTTAGGTCGTGTCCTGAGTGGAGAATATGGATGCTGATTCAAGAATTTTTTTAGGGGCGTCCGAAGTCCTCACTCGGGCATCGGAGGCTCTTCGCTCAGGAGTCCAACTCTCTACTCACCACACTACCACCTTCCCCAAATACCATATATTTGCAGTAATTTGTATGCATGATATGTCTGCATATTTCAGTCGAACCATAATATTTATCCTGTTGACCAAGACTGACCTTGCCCAGAAAAGGAAAGTACTTGCTCAGAGTAATGAAAGATACCTCCAAAGAAAGGATCCATATCTTTGAACGTAGGTTTTCGCAGCGAGGGGCATCGTTGCTAACGGCTTCCGGGTGCAGCTTCGTGTTGCGCTTTGTCTTGCAAGCTTTCGCGTCCGTTACAGGGCGCATCATCAGGCGATGAATGAAATTACGGAATTGGGTGGATGGGGGAGGGTGGACGAGTATATTAATTGACAACCAATTCCGTAATTTCATTCATCGCCTGATGATGCGCCCTGTAACGGACGCGAAAGCTTGCAAGACAAAGCGCAACACGCAGCTGCACCCGGAAGTCATTAGCAAAGGATCCATATGTTTCAAAACAGGGTTATGTAGTATTTTGTATGTAATAATAGATTTTCATATTCATGCGATAAGTTTAAAGAGACAGGCAGAGTAAAAGCCACAGTTGGGCTGTCGGGTGAGATGGTGTAGGCATTTTCTTACTTCAGGGTATATTTCCCTTTTACATACTCTGGTAGCAGAAAGCTCTTGATGGTTGAACTATAGATAGATCTGTACTAAGACGCTGGTCGATCAAATACTATTTTTTACTATTTTTTCATCGCAGATGACGGTGTTTCGACTAATACAATTAATGGCGTCTCTCGTTAGCACGGCTCATTGCATGTTTTTATTTTTTCATTGTTCTAAAGTTGCATGATTTTACCAAAGGAATTTCTAATCGTTTGTTTGTTTAGCCTTTACATACATTTGAACGTATTCTTTGTTATTATGCGCACTACTTTTTATTACCGTGAGGAATGCAAATCCTCTCGTATGATGCATGCTGGTTATTGGTCATGGTCACCCTCCACCAACACCCTAGAGGTGCCTCGCAGAGTATTATGTCGATGTAGATGTATAAAACAATGGATCATATGGTAGCGTGTAGAAAGGTTTTAATCAGTGACAATAGATCTGAGGAAAAATCGTTCGTGGGGATAAGAAGAAAGTAGAACAAGATAACTCGTATAGGACACTCTGGAGGATGAAATATTCCCATCAGAGATTGCGAATGGCATGCGTCAGGAGAATCAGGATTGTGCGTGATTGCGGAATGGAACCTCGCTAAATATCCAGCGACACTTGGTTATCACGTGGCGTACGTTATCTAGAGCAGGGGCGATGAGAAAACATTGAACACGGGATAAACCTCTTTCGTGGTCGACGCGTCCACATATCGCGCAGCCCCCGAGGAAGCTGGGGAATAAAGGAGGTCTGACGGGGACTGCTTTCGTGGCTGCAGCACCAACCACCGTGTCAAGGGAAATAAACAGATGAATCCCTGGCGCAGATTTTGTTAAAGCATGTGAGTACGAGGAACGCAGTAAAAGTCATTTTGGTGGTTATATTAAAATTTAATCGATTAATTCGGCTTTTCACTCGGTGAAAATTCATGCTGAATGAAGATAGATAACCTTCGTAAATTTTCAGGAATTGTTTTTACTCAATCAACTACTTATTATCATCCAATTATTATCGTGTCAATTACGCCGCATCATAGTACATTTTTAGCGTCGATGAATAACTGCGATGGCATAACTTTTTAACCCTCGACTGCAGGAATTTCTAAATACGCGCCAACTTTTTTATGAAATCTATCCATAAATGCTTCAATTACTACATTTTAATAACTTTTTCTGCTATTTTTTTAATTTTTAAGGAAACATTTTAATATTTATACAAATGATACATTGTGGTTACAGACAACTTTTACATCAAATGGATAGGTATATATGACAGATTTGGCAATTTTCCACAAAAGGTTTTCATGTCACATACTCATTGAAAACTTCTTATTTACGCTCGTACCTTTACTAAATACATATATAGATTTCACTCGAGTATATCCTCATACTCATTCGCATGCGAGGAGCTGACTACCTTCAACATAATTAGAAGCTGATTACCTTTGGCACCTACTGACTGCTTGGAGAGCCACAGAGTATAACGACTGGGTGTAACATATCTGATACACCATGCGTGAGAAAGGAAGAATGTTTCACTTCAGTATTAACCAGCAATTAGTGTAGGGCATTATATGTGATATAAAATGCATTAAAGGGATAAAAATAGCATTGGCGTATATCATTAGGTCTCCGTCATGCAGTCTCAGGCTTAGGTACATCCTTGAAGAATTGGGACCATCCCTTCGGGGTTAGACCAGGACTTGCCCTTTCTCCACGCCCCCGTAGGCGTGGGCATAAATCACAAACTTCGAGCGCAATTTCCATTCAGCAAGTCTCATCCCATGCTTGTGGCTGATCTCAGTATTTATTGCTGGTCTTCCCCCCTCTTTCCTGGCAAAGTTTTTCGCCAGGCCCCACGAAAACAAACCCAAAGGCTGGTCATGTAAGAGAAAGCACTTTGGACGTTGGCTATGCTCAGACATCACCGACCTTCCCTCATTCTTCTCTCGGAAGTCCACACTTTTTAGGGCATCGAATTTTTTCCGAGTTGTAATCCTATTTGATCCACCGGGAATAAGGGTTTTTCTCGCCGGTAGAGAAAAAAACACTGGGTTCCCAATCTGGCGGTGTAGTCTCCTGTTTTAGCTAAATTCTCTGGATAGATAGAAACTTTATAGAGAAATATTTAGCCTCCTCTTCAAATACTCTTTATTTTTGTTTGACGTTATGCACAATTTTAGTACCTTTTTGCACTTAATCTTTCTTCTAAGAGCTGAGATTAATTTTTTGGCAAATAATTACATAAATTCCTATGCTTAAATATGCTTTCGGAGGACATAGTCGTTAAACCTTCGTTTATTTTGTTAAGTAACCTTTTAATCGATTAATAAAT
Source organism: Ischnura elegans (assembly GCF_921293095.1). Lineage (NCBI taxonomy): Eukaryota > Metazoa > Arthropoda > Insecta > Odonata > Coenagrionidae > Ischnura > Ischnura elegans. The sequence goes on along the minus strand of NC_060254.1, from coordinate 84,733,124 downwards.
AGTTCACTTAGGTGGAGATCATGTAGATAATGTCTTGTTATGCGGCAAGTATGTCCAGAATTTTGAGAGCAAAAATTGACCCTGATAAAATGCAAATTAAAACTGCTCCTCGGACAATGACGCTGAAGATAGACAAATTTCTTCTTCTATAATAAAACTATCTTCATCTTTTCACGCATTTTTTCCTCGCTCTAATGGAAGTTTATGGGGATATTGTGGCCATTCACCGAGGGAACCCATTCTTCCAACACCTTTTGCTGCACTTTAAATTCTCTGCTATTAAGTTTAGGATAAGCTTTTCTTGCATTTTCTTCGCTACTGGGGTGCAATTGAAACTTTTTCCATCACTATCAAAAGAATGTATGCCGATAATTTCAAGTTTTTATTATCGGTCATCATTCACTTTGAATTTCATGACAGATAATTCACTCAAACGGTCGGTACAAATCAAAATTTTCTGCCGGCTAAATACTCTAGTGATATATGTAAATGTACGATTATTTATTAGAAAGTTCCGAAAGATACCGGAGGGAGCAGCTGGGAGTCAGAAATCCATGCGCTTATTTAGATACGGAAGTATTATCGTTTTGATAAAATTTATTTTTCATCGCATCTTAAATGGGTCCGGTTCTTCTTTACTAGGATAAAAAGGCTATACAAATCTCAAGTGGTCGCAACTTAAAGAACATAAGGATGAATCAAGAGGATTTGGTTGTAAAAAGGTAATGGTGTACTTGGATTAACTCCTTGTTATTATATACCCTAATATCTTATTTTATTAAAAGTGAAAAAGTTGTATAACATCAACGTTTTATGTGGAATATCACAGTTTTCGATTTCATTTACCTACTTGAAACTAAAAGCGTATTCCACAAAAGTTTTCCTGACAAAAAATATCCTCCTCTGCTTAACATGAACCGGCATTATCTCCTCATATTGTTTCCATCCAACAAATTTCTTTTTCCATTACGGCGGAATTTTATACGGACCGCATCGTTAAGGGCACGTAAAGGAAAGCGTGGGAAGGAATGAGAGTGATAGCCGGAAGAGGGAATGAGACAGGACTCGCCTTAAGTGGCCTCCAGTGAGACTACGGATCGTGTTTTTTGCCACCCTCGGATATTTCTTGCCTTGTCCGCATACGGATACCACAACCCATTGCTACAGAAATAAAAGTGCCCGAAGATTTTTCTCAGCACAAATACTGGCGCATCTTGGAATTTAATCATAATGCGTCCTCGCCTAGCGATTAATATCCTACATTCTTTTTCTCCCTCTTTTCCTTATTTTTACTATTATATCTTATTATATATTTTACTATTTATCTTTTCTTTACTCTTCCCGTTAGGGAAGCTGCTCCTGACTAGTCGCCTCTAGGTCACTCTATCCTGGGTATCCCTTTCAGTCAAATCCTTCTATTCAAATCGCTCTCGACACAGTCCTACATATTATCCACCGATTTGATCGATAGATTTTTCTTCCTCATAGGAAAATCTACTAACATTGGTAGTATATTAAATTGCGTAAGCTTGGTTTCGTTTGTAGTAGGACCTGCCCGCCTTTGTGACGGTGCAGGATTCCTCGTCCCTTCCTTCCTTCCCCGTCCTTTCCCTGGAGGCGTCGTAGGGGTCCTATCGCGGCGGCGCCTCCTTTCCTTGTTCCTTCCCGTCCTTCCCCTTCTGGTGGCAGAGGAGAAAAGCTGATCGCTTATAGTCCCTGCCCCAGGAGTGTATCCCGCGAACCCGACCCAAGGGTTTCGTTCCTATAGTCCTACATATTCTCATTGGTCTTTCCCCTGTTCTCTTCCCTTCTACCGGCAAATTTCGCGCTCTTTTTCCCACGCATTTCTCATTCCTTCTAAAAATGATAAGAAAGGATATCGTTCTCCTCACTTAATTTTATTTCACAGCTCCACTACACGTGTTTCGATTGGCTTGCAATCATTACCAGTACACGTGCTTCGATTGGCTTACAATCGTCATTAGTATCGTCTTGTTTTTCCCATCATCGATTTCAGCGTTTGCATCTCTGCTACATCCATTGTTTTTTTTGCAGGTCAGGTTTCTTTACCATATGACAGTGCGGGCCGCACAAGGGTTTTATATACTTTACCTTGAACTTGTTCCCAACCTTGAGATCACACAACACTCCTGATCCTTTTTTTTTTAGTTTTTTCAAACCCTGCTTGGATTCTGCGATTCTCCTCTCTTTCTAGTCCACCGTCCACATATAAATAGGATCCAGGATATTTAAAGTCCCATACTCTGTTCAACCTCTCTTTTAATATCTCCAGAACCCATCCCCCAGTGCGTATCCCGTGTATATTTTTTTCCCCTATTCTAGAGCCTAAGATGACGTAAAAGAAAGTGCCACCGCTCAGAATTTATTTTATTTACTGTAGCTTTTAAGGCCTCTTACAGCAGCAGTAAGAGATGATGCTTCGATGCGTTGTGCTTATCGTGGATCATATAAAACTTTGCTGCACAAGTACAGAACGAGCTCAATAGCCGTGCGCTCAATATATGCTCATGGTCCTCGTGTTGTTTTCTGCTGAAAACTAGTTTTCGAACTTTATCCATCCAGATGCATGCCCACGTCTTGTTTTCTTCAGTGATACAATGAGTGGGCAGAAATTGAGCTGATAGGCGAGACAGAAAGACTCTACTCTCAAGTGTTAAAATGTGTCGCCAAATTGCTCTAATTAAAGCGAAACAACTGTATTGCCGCCTCGCACACGCGAAATTTCAAGTCTTCTAAGTCAAATACGGTGCTTCGTTTGATGCGATCTTAATATCGACCCTCATGATCTACATTTCCAGTTGCTGACTAGTCTTGAAGTCATTAAAGATGCCAAAGCCTCAGTAGTGAGACATTGATGCTCTAGCGATTAAAGTGCTTCTTGACGGTTGGCTCTACGTTAATGAAGTCTTTGAACGGAGTCGTTTATGTTGTTGGAAGGAGACATGGAGCTGGAAAGTGCGCATATCCGCCCTTATTACCTCACCTTATCCTCTCTTCTTCTCTTCATCTTGCACTATATCACAATTTTTACGCATAGTTGGCATTTTTCAAACGATGAATGACTTTACAATTTCCTGGAGATCACGTCCTGGGAAAGAGAAACAATAAGTCATCGACCTTCGGAGCATCGAAGTTTTTAAAAAACATTACCCGCTACAAAACTCGAGAAGAATTTAAAAATTTTTCAAGCAAGGCCCGAAATTAAGTGTCTTCTGAATAGGGATATTAGTTACAGTATAGTAATAGTAATAGTAATAGTATGATTGAGTCCTGTTGCGCGTAAGAGAAGAAAATATCCCAACCACAACATTATGTCCCTACGTCACCACGTCCTGGGACAGGTTACATTATTCTCCCCGAAAACTGATTAGCTAGGAATTGATTTATATCTTAATTGGCTTCAAATATGCAGTTCTTAAATTCATTAGTATTGCCTTTATAAAATGGTATAATCAGTCGTACATTTCAATATTAACTGTTAAGGGGTACAGAATTTAGAATGAGTAAGGTTGAGATTTCGTTTTCTTGGTTTGGTGGTATAGAAGTGAGCAATGACTTGTGGATCCTTCCTTCTTTCAAATTTCACTAAACGTCCTCTCGTTTCTCAGACTACGCAAAATAATTCCCCAAAAATACACGGTTTTGTTAAAAAAAAATGAGGGTGTAACTCTGAATATTATTCAATTTAAGAGTTTGTTTGATTAATTTAATTATGCTTAAAGTTTCAACTTTTATTTTGAAGTTCCTTGAAAAGGCAGGTGAATAATAGTATTGTTTCTGATTTGGAGAATTAAAGATTCTAAACCTTAACAGGATTCTAAACCTTAAATAAATTCCAAATAATCGTTATGGCAGGATGACTAACTTTTTATTCCCCGAATGACCAAAAATCATGTAATTCAGGAATTCGCGAAACGTATATTATACACTCACTGGTTTTTATTGACTGCGTCGTTGTCGTCTTATAGTTAGTTTTTGGTATATTTAATATCTCGATGATTAGGCATTGTCAATGTGGATCAGTGAATATAAAGTGGAGGAAAATTATTAAATCATGTGTTACTAAGCGACGCCTAAATTTCATTTCGAATTAGAAAAGTTCATAGTTGCCACAGTCCTTCATCCCACACTCACGCATAATCCCTGCAGCTGTATGCAACACCTTGAGGGATCAAGCCATGCAAGAGTTACCCGGATTAATGCCTTCGGCGGAGCATGATCGCAATCATCTGTGTACCGTCGAATACCACCTCCATGCCCACGCCAGGCCTATAGTTCACCAACGTCATACCTGTCGCCCATCTATTCTCAGCGTCGCCTTGCACGTGCAGTGCACATGATTCTTACTATAGACAAATGGTATTCCTATTTTTGGTTACTTTTTTTCGGAGTGACTTTATCATTAGTAATCACATCATCATCGGACTTTTTAAAGACACAATAATTGATGAATATATTTGAATATTCTGTTTCAGTTCACATAAGCTGAAAGTATCATCACACCATTTATTCTTCCTATTCCGTATCATAGGAAATGTTTCGTTGAAATTGAAAGTTATTCCGGAGGTAATTACCCCGAATTTGAAGTAAATAACTTTTGTTCTCTTGACGAAAAAATAATACCGAAAGAATAATACGAAAATATAGTTGCGTTATTGTGCATTTGATTCTAATTGTACTTTCTAAAACATCGAGTTATTAAATTCGCGCTTATAGTTCAACAACTCTTGAGAAGAAAAATTCACCTCTCGCGGCAAACAAGTTGAAAACTGTAGTAAGCAAGTATCCTGCCATACTCGCAAGCAGTATTTATTGGTATCCTTTAATTTCTCTCAGGACTTTCTTTAATGTATTATTCTCCTTCAAATCTGATTTCCCTCGCTACCTAAGTAAGCTATTTTGAATTCTCCCTCTCTCAAGCATATATCCCTCCCTCTCCCCGATTTTCTGACGCTCTTCTCTTTCTGAGCGAGAGCAAATGCAATCATTGAGATCACTAATGCAGCGTCAACAATGGCGCTGCTTGTGGGGGCGTTCATAATGTAATCATCTTATACATTTTTTCTTAAGAAAAATAGGGTTAGGTTTGACGGAAATATAAAATTTCCTTATTTTTAGTCTATTATATCCATATTAATTTTTATTACTATATGTTAAATTGGTTTGAAATATTGAAAGGCTTAAATTTCCTGACATTTTGGGTTAATGGCTTCATGCTTGACCTAGAGTTAAAGAAATTGAATCAATCATTTCATAAAAATTGGTACTAAAATATTAAGAAACTGCTTTATTTTATTATGCGAAAAATCCACCGAGAAAAAATCATTCGCCTTGACTGGGATTCGAACCCTGATCCCTCCATTTCCGGCTGAGTGAGAGGTCTAAAAGAGCGTCTGGTAGTTTGGAAAAGGGGGCGGGAGTCATCGTGGCTAATCTCGATATGCTTAAATTACCTTACTTTACTATAGTCAGTAATCTTATTATATTTATTTGCAATTTCTTGTTTTAATACACGCCCAATAGGGGGGTTTCCTATTATTTTATTATTGCCTAAATCGAAAGATTATTACTCCTGGAGTGCGAATCTCACGCTCTTATATTTTCGATTGACGATATCTATTTTTCGCGATTAAACGAAAATTGAAAATTTTCAAGCGCGCGAAAACGCGACGGCTAAGTAGGAATGATGGGAAAAGTCCGTGTGACGTATTTCTGGTTCCAGCTGTCGGCGTGTCAGGTGGCCTTGGGGCGAGGCTTGAGTCCTGATACGACGCAGGCTGCTAGCAGGTAGCTGAGTACCCTGCTAGCAGGCAGCGCTTGGCTTAAATAAGGATTATTAATACCTTATCAAACAAAAGAATCTTCCCCGCCATAGGCAATTTTAATAGGTGATTATTAAGAGATGTTTCCCTGAGCTCTGTGCTTCATGCATGCATTAGTAATCTCAGACGATGTAAAACTCCTATCCTCTCCTGTAGAAACTATATCCCTGTGACGTCACGTGGAGTGGAATCGCATGGGCGCCAATCTGGCCTTTTTCAACTGTGGTTAAAATTGATCATTGCCATTCGTCTAAGCTGGGATTTCTAAAACCAAATAATTTATATATTATGAATACACTAATGGTGGGTAAGGAATCGCAATCAATGCATTTCGTTTCCTTTGATGAAGGAAACCACCCTTTTATTTCTTTTTTATTTTGTCCCAGCTACCTCTCCAAAATTGACTCACACTTCCTCCATAGCTTATTACCCCCTCCCCAACTTTCTAAGCCATCTCAACTGGCTCCCTCTCCTTCTATTCCGACTCCCGCCCTTTCCCAGACTCCCTCTCCCTCTTTCCGACCTCTCACCACAAGTCGATCATTGAGGTCATTGTTGCAGCGTCACCATCAGCGCCGGCACCAGAAGGGGCGTGAACCCTTAAGCCTTTTACCCTGGCACCACCCCCCTCTTGACTCGTGTTTTCCACCGCGATGCGCCGTGGGTGTCCTGACCCTGGGATTGATGTGGTCATATCCTTCCATGTATCGATTTTCGGGGTTGAAGGCTAAAGGCTCTCACAGTCATGTGGCTTCTGGTTGTTTTTTTTCTTCTCCTTTTTATTTATTGGGACGCTGCCAAAGGGGTGGGTATCGTTGCATTTTAGAAGCGCACCCCAGGAGCTGGCGTCGGCCCTTCTCTTTTCCTCCTCCTTCCAACCCTTCGAAGTATAAGGGGTGAGGGGTGCGAGGGCAAAAAATGACTCCCCAAAGTTGAGGGAGGTAGAAATAGGGGGAGAGACAAATCATGGGAAATAAAGTAGTCGCTGAAAGTCTTGGTGCTTTTTCGAAAACTCTTCAGTTGCCCAAATCACAAAAAAATTCGCCGATCCTCAGGATAAAATAACATATTTTTGATACAGATTTTAACATTACTAGAGTTGGTTACCATTTAAATGAATGCATTACATAAAATAATACTTATATATTTTTTTATGGCTTATTAGATCAAAGCATGTGTTCGCATTCGTTTCCGAGTGATATATATATATATATAAATTCTGCATTGCCTTTTGGGTTGCGAAATTTTGAAAACTACGCATATTCAAAGTTTTTTCTGCAATAAATTTTACTGCCCAGCCTTGGAAACTATAAGAATTTTAAGTTGTTTGATATTTCGCAGAAGGTTTGATTAAGTTATTGCTACATCAATAATCGTAGATACATCATTTTACTTAAACATCTTATGCCTACTAAATCGTCCCTTTCCGATTTTATTGTGACATTCAGGTGGCCGTTGAATTATCAGATTCTTATGCTTCAAGGTGAATTTTTAACATGTTTCCGTAGTGCTACTCAAAAGGAAAACAACAAATCTACGATAATCTAAAATAAACCCGTAACAGGAAATAGAATTTTCTATTATCGTTAAAGAATTTTCTTAAACATGAGTGTATGTTATTTATTATTACATAATTCAACATGGTGTTTCACTCCGTGGAAAATAGTAAAAGCTCTTTAAAATAGTGGATCAGTTAATGTTTGCATGAAAAGGATCGTGATCTCGGCTCATTTAAAAAAAATCAAAAGGAAATTTATAAGTTCAGGCGGAAAACATGTTATCCTTTGCAAAGCCTAATGAAAATATTAATTTTCGCTCCACAGTTAGGCTTGGAGCTACAAGCATTTGTTTAAGGAGAGACTAGTTTGAATTCACTTGGAATACGAAAGGCAGTAAAATCGTGTTTCACGGTGAGCTGTGTGTATTTAAAACTCTGGGACACAAGGACGCCTACGGCTGGTACGAAACGCCTGTGCAAGAACGACTGCCTACCTTTCATAGAAGAAGTTAGTTCACGGAATTTCAACCTTTATGTTTGTATTATGGAGTAAAAAGACACGTGGATGGTTGGGATCAGGAGATATTTCAATGAGAAATGCTTAAGCACTTGCCGATGGAGATTATGCCCTGTGGCCATCATCTTTTATGGGACTCGATGGGAATTACAAGGAAGTTACGGAGAAGCTAAAGAATTTTTCAACCCGCGCCTGCTTAATTTCACAAGGCTGTATGATACGAAAGCCATGAGGAATTTTTTTTCGTATCCAATTGGATTCATTGAATATTTTCTCAGCGGACTTAAAACAATAAGTATGTATCACAGAGTTCCGGGACGCAAAAATACGCTACTAGCATACAAAAGGTCGTTTTTTTGCTTAGAAGACAAACTCAATGTTCAATTATTCTACTGATATTAGAATTTTCCGGCAATTACGGTAATTATTGATGCAGCACAACTCTGTGCGGTTGTTTCGGTCTCTTTGTGAAACTCAGCTTAGAATTTTGAGCCCACATAGTCAGTGTGAATATTTTTTATTTTAAAACATTGCATTCTCAGCATATTTGCTCCTTTAATGTAGTTGCCTTGAATATCAAGTATTTGGCTCACTTTATAGGCTGTACACATTTTTAAACACGTCACGAAAGACGACGACGACTATGTTAATTTTTTTTCCCCTGGGGATCAATATTCTATCGAAATTTTTGTTACTTTTTCAATCCATATGCACCATCAGACCAGTCCCATATATTTCACGATTTTCTTGTCGGTATTATCCGCTAAATTGCCTTCTAAATGCCCAAATATGTGGGCGAGTTTGCATTTCTCTTTAATGTTTGGGGTATAATATAAATTCATAGTCATCTCAAATTCAGACGGCATTCCTACTGAAAGCTGACAATCAAATTGGAAGTGTGTTAGAAATTTTAATATATGCTACAATTTTACTGTGCACCACTCATAAATTCTCGTCTTCTTTCAACTAAAATTCCGTTCTTGGAAATGTATGATTTTGGTATCGAATATTAATTAAACACCCATTTCATACGGATATTTTACGGTGTTTTCACGTCTTGACAGACATAATTAAAGGAATAGCCGAGCGAAAGATTCACGTAGAATAGGCTATTCCCTATTAAGTAGTGCAGGGAGTTTTAATAGTAGAAAAATAAGTCGAAATGAAAATGTTGAGTAGAGCTGCAGAATACTAATCGCCGAAACGATTAATGCCAATGGTGGTGATGAGTTACGTCGAATAGAAAACTGTGCTTGATCATGATGTAGAAATCAGAAATGCTTGTTATCGCATCCAGTTCATCCCCCAAATGGTTTTCTTACCGATAGTCAGTAAGGTGGACTGGGTTGCTTTAGTGGCTAGAGAACTGGCTTCCCACCCAGGTGATGCATCTCTCAGTCCGTCGAATGGGACGTTAAATCGCGGTCCTCATGGCACCTTTCGTTAATTAAGAGCAGCTTAATGCCGAGTATCTCTCCACACTTACCTCCCTGCCCTGCCCTAATGCTTCGAAAGATCTCAGATGTAGGTCGCTCCTCAAAATACCGCCACTAAGTCGATAGTGAAATTGCTTGAAGTTATTCATGATCGCATCCACATTTCCGTGCTTGAAGCGAAGATCTCATGCGTAACCGCGACGGGAAAAAGAGATGGTGAGACCGGTTGGAGCAGATGTTGTGCGCGTCGAAAGATTGAGCAAACGCGGAAGCTTTTCGTCAAGCGAATCCGCAAGCCAAAGTTTCTAAGACGACGATTTCCTTCCGCATATTTTTTTTCTTTCAAATTTGGCCGGAGCGCAAAATTTTCAGTTCTCTTTGGTGGAAGATATTGATCCGAGCCGTGACTCTCACAGATCCTGGCAGTGCTCCCGTCTAAAAGCAACAACAGACCACGTTGTTGGAGGAAGTGCGGTTTTGAACGAGGGTCCTAGTGTGAAAGATTTTAGAGTGCGATTTCCACGACGCGTTCGCAGTTGACCTCACGGATTTATACGCTAAATTTACGAAGGGAAGGACATTCAGTTTTTGAAGTGAAAACTTCTTTAGCGACGTTAAGCACTTTTGCGGGATGGGTAAAAACATAGAATTCGCGTGAGCGTCACCGACCCGACACCGCGATCGCTACAGCGAGATATAGATTTCACTCTTAAAATTCGTTTCTTAGTATCACATCCTCGGTAGTATAGTGGTCAGTATCCCCGCCTGTCACGCGGGAGACCGGGGTTCGATTCCCTGCCGGGGAGGTTTTTTTGTCTCAATCTCATACAATTTAAAGCATTTTACAATGGATATTTCAACTACGCAGGCTGACTAGGTATTGTAAATAAACTTTGTTACTATATTGTTAATATATAGACTGTTAAAGTCTTTTTGTTTTAAAAATATTAAAATTGAAAATAAAAATCTATAGTGTATATTGTATAAGTTCATTAAATATAAAGAGCTCGTGCATGAACGTGTAGAAGAGTGTACAGTGTACACGCTATAAAAATACAGGTCAGTACGGCAGTTACGGCAGTTTCCTTTGAGTGCATAGTGAACAATTATAGGTTTAAAGCATATTAAATAAAAGAAATAAAAGCATATTATATTTTAATATATACTTGATGTTACTTTCTATTCATACACATCGTATTTTTAATATATATATAATAATAAACAGTTTGCTGAAAAAAATAATTTCAATTTTTGTTGAAAAATGAGTATTACTGGAAAAATTAGTTCTTTAATAATATTAAATCTATATAAAAAATAAATGGATAATAATTATTTCAGTTTTCACTTCTGTCGGCCAGTCCCACGACTGCCCCGTTTTTTTTAATCTTAAACTTTTATTGTGAGAATCACCAAATTCTAGGAAATGACTAGGCTCTGACAATTTTTGTGTGATTTTAATATATATACTGACTTGACGTCTATACAAACCTGTAACATTGCACGATTCTTCTTTTAATTTCTTAAATTGTTTGCCTCCAAATATTCTGATCCAGTGAAACCCTGAAATACGAGCCAATATTTCGACGGTAGGCATTCATCTAGTTTCAAGATTTTTAAAACTGAAGTAAAGTTCTACATAATACTTATCAACTTAAATAGGTGCAAGCATGCTCCCTGTTTTGAAACTATTCCAACAGAAAAACGTACGGGTGAACTTCGACCCAGATATTCTATAGCATATCCATCGATTATGCTATAAGTAAGTGCATGTTCGTGTCTTTTCCTTCTCTAAGTTGGCTGCATGATTCATTTGTTTAATTAGAAATTGATGAGGACATACCTCGTCGTATTATCTGATTAGTTATAACTACTTAACATTTTATCTGACATTTTACCTATATCATTTCCAGGTATACACTTTAATAATAATTTATTGAACTATGTCTAAAAGATATGATTCAATATTCTGACAGTACCTCACATATTTTGAAAGGTTTTTGTGAATGTGGAACGTTTGTTAAATTGCTATAGGTAGTATTTAGTGTTTGTATATAGATTTAATTCAATCGAGTATTCATGCACGCACGAATGAATAAACTATTTTCCAGTAAGTTAATCATGCAGTCGTTCCATCTCACTGCAATGGTGGTCGATTTTGCTGATTATTCATTGCCCCAATTTCTGCAGTGATTTTGAATTCTTCCCCTACGTCTCATTGTTTACATTGATGCATTTTAAACTTGGTTTGCATAAAAATAGAGACAGGTGCAATATTATTTAACCAGTTGCAGTCGCACGAGAAAATTTTTTGTGATAATCTCTCAGTAGGTTCATATTGTACTGTAAGAGTAAGACCCAGGGCAAAAATATTTTTCTATTATGGGTCCGCAAATAATAAACACTCAACCATGTGGAAATGAACAGTCAAATTCTGGTGAAAGAGGGATTTAATTAATAAAATAAGTTGGGAGACTGGTTTATTTGATGTGAAAGGGAGGGATTTGTTCCGGATTAATGGAGGATTTAACGGTGAGTGCTGAGATTAATCTGATGAAAGGTATTTTATGGAACAGCTATTAAAAACAGCTTTGTTTGTCCAAAGTCCTGAAAAGAGGAGCACGATCCTTAGCTAAGTTACTATTAAATATTATCATAGTAATTTAACCATGGAGATACTGTATTATTCTCCTTTTACTTTATTTAGAAAGCAAGTTTTGCGTCAACTACATGAAAAAATATGTATTTAAAGAGCAACCATCTTTTTTTTTAGACAAAATATGGTATATTTTTCAGTCTTTCAACCTTATTTAAACGAGATTTTTAATTTTATGTTTAGTTGGTTTGGTTGTATTTTATGAAATAAATGGTGTTAATATGTGCCAAATAATTTTTCTCTTTGTAAGTATATTGCAACTCTGCTTTGGAGAAATAGGTACCAAATCAGACAAGTATGAGAAATTTCCCATAATATTCCACATGTTTTTAAACTGCGGCTATATGTTACTCGATGTATTAATTCAGGACAGCCATCGTCTTTTACCAGATGATGTGACTCTGTGAGCCGAAACGCTTCGTATGCCGCAAATTATTGTGAAAAAGTGCAACTGCCTTTCATTTCAATATGTCGAACTTCCAATATTTCACGCCTGAATCAGTTTAAATTATTATGAATTTCAGTTTTTCAGATAAGTTGAAATTCCATTTATATTCATACATATTTATTTTTTACCCGAAAATTCGGCAGTGTTCGATCGTGAAGCGAGTAGTAGTGATATATTTTCAATTTTATTCCTAAAAAATAGCCAGGTATGACGCAATGGAGATTATCTATGTAGTCGAGTGCAAGCGAGTGGGTCTCTCCCAGTATCCCCAGCCATAACCTCTCTTCCCACATCTCTCCCAGTCCCCTGAGGTGCCCTTGCCCTACTCCCGGCATCGGCCTAGTTCAGAAACCAGGTGGCTATTGAGACGCGGTAACCCTTCGGGCGTGTATTGAATAGGCAGCGCTATCCCTGCGAACTAGTGCTTACGGGGCCGGAGGAAGCCAATTGCTGCCATGTCGAACGCGGCTTTGATTCCTGGCCTTTGATTCGCGGAGTCCTTTATCCAAAGAAAACACTTTTATGGTCAATCTCGATGCATAGAGGTGGTGGTGATTTGGACTACCGTTTTACTGCAATGCATTTAGTCGTCGACACGGGAGTAACCCCTGTGTTTTGTTTGGTATCCGCTATCCCCGTCATTGCTTGCGACTTTACGGCTGCTAAGTCCGCCTTATTCGGGTTATTTCCTTTGCTTTGTAGAGCAAATCCAGTTTACGAAGGCGGCGTAGCTTAGTTCAAAATGAGAGTCAGAGGCTTCATGCGACGCTCGTGTGTAACCAAATCTTGGTGAAAAGTCATTGATACATCACTGATGCATTAAAAAAAAATGTTTTTCACAGAGAAAACACGGTTTATCTTGGGTATAAAAACGTTCCTGGAGTTAGCGGATGAAATTGGAGAAAGGGAACTTGAGCTCACCCAATCACTAGTAGATATCATGCTAGTATTCTAACCTACGTTTTAATAATCGGGGAACAAAAATTTTCACCGTCGAGTGACGGCACGACTTTTTGAATTCCTATCTTTTGTTGGTATCATTTCAGAAAGTTTTACATTAAAAGTTGAGCTTAAGATATGTTTGCTATGATAATTAACATTAATTCATTTTTCATCATGTTACCAAATTTGGGAGACTGAGAAAAATAGTGATATAATCATGTATTTTGATTAACTTTAAAGATGTTTCTTTCGTGTATGGTAGGTGATAAGTCAATCGTATCTCATTTTATTTAATAATAAAGAGCTCTTACGTACTATAGACAATCCCAGGCTGTACGAAAATATTAGGCCGATTTGGTGTGGAAATACTATCCCAACACATTTTGTAGTGTATGAGATCTTTTCAAGGTTGACGTGATGGGAATGGGTTATAGAAATGATAAAATATAAACTACAAACGGTAACCCCTTCCTCCTACCTTGCCTCAGGGTATTAATACATGAGAAAGTGTCAGTTGCATCACCTTGAAAATGACACAGAATATAATCACCATTGTTAATTTATATTTTATCATGGATTTTGTAGTGATTTCAAAATATTTTCACATTCCTTCACATGACGGCACATAGCTTTCAATATTTCTTAATATGACGCATTGATACACAGTGAATCTTTATGCATCATCTACTGCTATAAGTTTCTGATAATTTTTTATACAAAGGGTTCGATCAAGATCATTCCAAGCCGTTAATACGCCCTTGCATTCCTTTTGAATTCTTCACCACGACGCTCTCCGCTTTGCATGACGCAATTACCACTGCAGTGCACATACATCCATTTACTTGGCGTGCAGTAAATAGCTTTGTGCACTTCGCCCTTGGCCTTTTGAATTTTTGGTTGACCCCTGAATTACTCGCACTATCTTTCTTGGGCGCCTCCTAAACTCCCATAGAGTATGTCTTGCGGTGCTACAGATCTTGGAGCTATATACCGTAGCAAAGGCGCTGGGTTGACTCAAAAATTTATGAGCGCCATGCCGGTCATAAAAGATTATGCATTGTAACCATGAGATAAAAAACTATGATGTAAAACCCCCGCTGATTTTTTTTGAAAAAATATAATTTTACTTCGTTTGCGTCATAAAAAATGAGAACTTATTGTCAGTATCTACTCTTTCAATCTATTTTTACTAATCTATTTATTTGATTAAAGAGAGTATTTTACCAGTTTAAAATAAGTTATGATTTCTGCTTTTTTTCGTAGATATTATTTATGCGTTTTCCATCATTATCATGTTGAAAGTGTTTCCTAATGGCAAAATTTTTGCAGAGAACCGAGTCATGAGTAAATAATACTAACGAGGAGAAAATTTAACTAATCGAGATTCTAGTCATTATTCACTGTACTTTTTCGCACGATTGTAGACCAATGCACAACACACGCTTGCTCCTTATTAAGTTGAGAGTAGGCGACAGAGTCAAAAGACCATGGGATATCTTCGTCTCTCGCAGAACCCTTTGAGCGGGCTGCTTAAAATTTATGTGATCATGAAAAGGTTAATGAATTGAAGGTTGCCTTTGTCCTATGGACAACCAATGTGTTGCGTTAGCATCTATCTTAAGCTTTGTTTCTCCGTCGCTTAAAAGATTCATGAAGGTATCGTTTCATGTTAACCCCAGGTCTTTTCGGATAAAATGCCGTGTTCATTCGTAGCAAAACCTCTAAGACCGAGGTAAAAGGAAATGAATCCTTATAGCGATTGTGTAATATTTTAAGTCCCCCCCGTGAAATGCGGAGGAATTATTATAGACGGAATTGAGAAATTCCCTTGGATCGGGAATCGAACCATGGACCTTTGGCTTTTCGGGCCATTGTATATACCACAAAGCTATCCAGGTCCGTGGTTTGATTCTTTCCAATGGAAATTAATTTAAATACAATATTTAGTGATTGGCTGAATTTTACATCCTTGTTTGCCTTCCACTATTACAATAACACGGAGAATAACATTGAAGCTAAAATTCTTCCCCTGATTCTATTTGGCTCAACGATTTGGAGATAAAACAGGAGTTTATTTCGTTACTATGACCAATCATCGTCAATAGTCATTTAAGAACAAGAAATTATGTATGTTGCTAAACTTTAAGTTGCAATGGTATTTAGGAGGCTGAGCCACTTTGTTTATTAACCTCGTCTACTGTTCCTCTTGCCCTCTCTCTTTTTTAACCACCATGGCTAATACATATGATTTTATTCCCACTTTGCCATTTAATATAATACTATTTCTGTGATTTATTAACTCATATAAATAGTGCGTGAACATTGCCACCCTCATACTACCTAATAGCGAGTGTCTTTAATCATTCTACATAGCCATATCATATTAGAATGCCATTGGGATGTGGAAATTATCGAGGTGTTGCGAATCAACAGAGCTTTGCAGTTTAAAGCCTTTCTATTTTCTGACTCTTTCCATTCTGTAAAAATTGAAAATTCATTTCGTATTTACAATTCTGCTCCCTTATTTCGTTTATTGTTGAGGAATTCTCTCGCTTTTGTAGAGGATACTTATTTTTCGAAAGGTATGGCTAAAGCAAAGACAATAGTAGCATTGCGAAGCAAACAACTTTTAGGGTCCATATCGCTAGACATCCCAATGGGAGGGGCTCTTTATTTCTCCGCAACTTTCAGATGTTTACCGGATAAAAACAAAAAAGGTGGTCCTTTCGCCTCCTGCATCATTTAGCAGCCTGCTCCCGTGCGCAGAGTGCAAACAATCATCGGATCTATTCCGGAAAACCAGAGCGTTGGCCATTCTGCGGCTTGCCGCCCGCTCCCAATGGTATTGTACGGAGTAATGGCGAGACGGGGATGAAAGTTGTGAGAATATCATGGCTGCTGCCTTGGGCAAACCTCGGCTCCTGCGTCCTCCGCCGCCTGGCACCTTGTATGTGTTCGCGCCGCTCCAGAGACTAGTTCGCTTGCCTCGCGCGCCGAGGAAAGCGTCGCTCGGAATCTTGTAAGCTCCCTCATTCTCTCTTCGCCTTCTTCATTCCCTCGAGGGAGACGTATCCGAGAGAGGAGCTCTAGAGAGGCTGTGAGTGGTAGCAGTAAAGCAACAACCACCAACCATATGTCCGCTGATACTGTTTTGCACACTCTCTCTATATCTAATATTGCAAATTTAATCCTAAAATCTGATTTAAAACTAATACATAGCATTCTAAACTCTTCCATAGACTGTCCCGATCTCGTCTCCAATCTAAATTTTAACGTTCCATGCAGACCCGCTCGAACGCATTCGCTCCTCCATGTGCCCATTCCCAGATTGTCACTAACCAAACGTTCCATCCTCTCCGGCCTCTCTTCCCTCATAAATTCCCTTCCAAATCACATTGACCCGTTCTCCTATCCAAACCACTCCTTTACAAACCGCGCTCTTTCCTACCTTATTAGAAACACATAAGGTCAATAAGTTTACTTCAATGTATTGTTATTTATTTAAATGTATTATGTTTGATTGTGTTTGTGCTTTTTATGTTTGTTATACTGTGCCACTATAAAATGGCAAACTATGCTGTACGTGGACAATTTGATAAATATATAAACCACTTCGAAAACCATAGCCACTTTCGTCCTAACGAAAATAGGTTAGCGTGAATAAGGAAAACGGGGTTAAACAGGAGGAATCCCTCTGCACTGTGAGGTAGTTGACTAATTACCTGACGTAAGTGGAGTATTTTTTAAGTTGATGGCGTTTGCAGAAGTCCAATTTTCCTACTTATCCTCTTTGATCAATGGCTGTTCAACACCAGCTGCTCTTTCACTCCAGGGAAAGTCATCGTAAAGTACTACTACATTATTTTGAATGAATAACTCAAACTTTATTTTTCCACAGAATTTTTTATTTAATCACGATCATTGTTTCCAGGGTTAACGCCATCTTCTGGTTTTAACGTCATCTTTTCCAACAGAAGATGAAGTGAACTGTTAAAACCATGGTAGTGATTTAATAAAAAAAATCTGTAGAAAAACATTTTAAGTTTTCCATCATGATCAAGAAACAAGGATATTCCAGAGGAAAATCCTTGTTTCTTGATCATTTTCCCTTTTTATTTCACGTAAGTGCTGTATTTTTGTTTTGGCGTCGTTGTTGTTGTTCTTTACGTGGTTCTATCGGTTGTTCTTCACCGTTGTCCTTTTCCTTTCCAGTTTTAAAGGCGCATCTTTACCGCTGGACTGGTAATAGACCTTAGGTACTTCTTGTTATAAACTTAAACCTTCATTGATATTTTCACGGTCTGTTCAAGTGGTACTTGTCAGCATTTACATTTTTATCAATGTGAAAATTCTACCTCTGTATTTTATCACATTTTAGGCACGGGTAATGTTGAAAGGGGTATATTTTATTTTCCACGATAATTTTAAAATTCGTTATGTTTGGCCATGAATATGCCATGAAAAATAGAAAATGCTGCTTGAAGAAAGAGAGTTACGCGTCCTCTCCAGAGCTATCTGTTTTTGTTCCTCCCTTATGTGGCGCAAAAAGTGATTTTAAAGCTCTTAAATTATGTATATAGCGGGTCAAATAGATGAGATGTCATAGTTTCCCTGTTCCTTCACACGCTGTTTGACGTTCTAGGAGAGTATTTGCTTTGAAGTATTTGATAAAAGCAGCTGTTTCCTCCCTATTCTCTTTGCTTAAGAGCTTTCTTACGCCTACAACTGGTTATTCTTCACCCTTTTGTCGCGTGGAAAATCGTTGTAAGCCACTTAAGTCATGGGTGCTGGGGGTAAATTGAGGCAGCACTACTCCTCACCAGTTCTTGTTGGAGCTATTTGACGTAAGGTGTGCAAGTTTTGCTTTGATACCGTTGGTGCATACACAAAAGCCGTCTTTTCGTCCGAAGGATTCTTTCTCCTGGAAGCAATTTCGGCGGACAGACTGAAGAGAGCACTGGTGAGGGGCAGGAGGCGACACACACGAGACCCCAAACTCCGCGCTTCACACGACGGCCTCTCCTTCCTAAAACATAAAACTCTGAGTCTCCCCCTGCGACGAAAATATCGATAAAATAACAATAAAGCAAACGAGGGATCCCTCCGAACTGCACGCCGTTCGCTTTCCCAACAAAGTGGCAGGAAGCTCACGACCGACATTCTTGTCTCAGATCTCGTAATAGGTTTCCCGCGAATAGACGGTTAAACCTATAAACGCAACGTGTCAAGTGGTGAATGCACGGGTTTGAGGAAATCAATACAGGAAGGAACAACACGTAGGTGCTGGAATTATTTAGTTCAAGCTCACTGTCGTGTGGAAAATCATTTTAAAGCGCTGATGTATGTATTTAACGAGGTAGTTAACGGATACAATTTAGTATTTAGGGAGAAGTAGTTTATATAATTTCAAATTTGATTCATTCTCAGTATTATATTTTTGCATCATCCTCTTGCAATGACGAAAAAAGCCGTAGCTATGATCAAGAGTGAGTGATGGCTGGTAAGATCTGAGATTGAGTACGCAATAAGTACCACCATATTCTGTTAGATGTATTTTGTATGATTACAAGAATTTATTGTAACTTCTACGCAAAGTTATGACATAGTATACGTATCAGGATTATTTACCGATTTTTTATTGCGTTAGAAATTCGTACTACTCAGATATATTAATACTTGCGCATGTATTTTCTTTCTATGTAAATATTGTTCTTTCCACTGAAGTGACTTTTGGCAGTGTTCATAGTTTCAATTTGATTTTTCAGATTTTTATTCACAAAATGAAGTAAGTAGATGCCTATAATATGTGCCGCTTTGTGATGTTTTCGTCGTTATTCTGGCTTTGAATTTAAATAGAATTTTATGCATAGTTAAATTGAACGGAAGGTACATCGAATACCCCACCTGCATCTTGCAAATTTGTGAACTCTTTAAAATAACCTGCACTACGACCGTTTCTTATTTATTTCGACATTGTAACTTTCACTCTATACTCATCAGCACTTATCTAGTAAATTATCTTGAAAACCTTACCATTAATATACCTTGGGCTCACGTGATTTCCATATTTTTTGTCTCATTTTGACGTACCGATGCGACTACTTGCACGAGTCAAGTACGGGTCTTTAGTGTGCATACGCTCAATATTCTTGCTTAATATGCAATTTCTATGACTATGAGCGTATTCTAAATTTTTTTCACTCATCTGATATGGCTGCTTGATTGCCCTGTAATTGATTCCTCCCATTCTATACATGCTTCGTCGACCAATTGAAATTCCCCTATGATGTTTACCAACGTCAATTATCCCGAGATGAGATAGGTAGGCCAACCAACTGTATCAGGATTTCTATGCGTATTTGTCTCTAGGATTGTTTTATTTGGAAGCAACTTTGTCATACATATTTTATGATTTTTTTACCACTGGTCGGAGAAGCGTAATATTGATTTATGGAGGTGCATCCTCTCCGCCTACCAGCATGCATGAATTTTTTCGAAATGGGAATACTTATTCTGTTTTTTATATTTTTATCCCACTTTTGAAGGCACTCCAGGGCACGTTCACTAATGATTGAAGCAATAAATTGGGCCATTAATGGGGGTAATACCGTTAAATTGTTGTTTTTTTCCGTTTCACTCTACATCTATACATTCGTTATCATTTGCAGCCATGTTATATCTATCTACTCTTACTGCACGGTCATACATTTTTCCGAAAATTCATCTCGTGAATACCACAACCACCTTATTATTATTACTTACTGCTATTATTATTAATATATATATATATTATTACCGCAACCCTTAATAATATTTATTTTTAGGAAATTTAAACTTCCTATCCCTGCAAGTTTTCTTCCGTTTTTCAAGTACTTTCGGTAGCGTTCGGCCGTAGTATGAGTAGCTGAAAAATGTTTGTAACGCATGGCTGTAAGAGGCTTTCTTTACCTTTGACTTAATATTCTTAGGGTTCTAGTTATTATAAGAAGTTAAAATAAGGATGCGAGAAACTAAAGACCTCATGTCACATTCACGAGACAAGATCATTTTCTACCTTAAAAATTTTTCTCACCCGAACTCATGACTATATATATATATATAGGCTATAATTTTTGAATGAATACTTTGGCTCTTAACCCAAATTAGAGGATGTAAAGACCTTAAATTTAAAAGTAAGGATTATTTAATAAGTACAGTAGATTCCGGTTAATTGGGACATATCAGGACTTGCGCATTTTGCCCCAATTAAGCGGCTGCCCCAATTAGGCGAACTCTCTCGTATATGGGCATTAGAAACTTTGATATGGTAATAGGAAGACTAAAGAACGTTTATAATGCAACATACGTTTATTAAACCATTACTTTGATGAATAAATCAGCGAGTTTAGTTAAATTATTATCATTTTTAAGAATTATAACAATTTAGTTCAAAATATTTTTCACAGCCTCGGATGACGCCGAATGAATGTCTTTTACTTAGTCCTATTAAAGAAAAGTCCTATCCTCTTGCGGATATTATAACAACAAGAGCTTTCAAAGTAGGGCTCGAATAGGAACATTTGTGAAAAATAAGAGTAAATCAAAGGAGGAAAATATAAAAATATAGTTCTGAAAACAATAAAATTTAATTTCGTCGCGAGTATAGAGTCTATGTCGCCGACTCATGGCCCAATAAAGCGGCATGCTGTCCCAATTAAGCGGAGAATACTCTGGGATATTCCTCTATTGGGTTCTGTTCTTCAAGATCTGCCCCAATGAAGTGCCTGCCCCAAGTAACCGGTGGACTCATTAAGTGGAATCTACTGTACCTGTAAGGGTGCTGTTCTGAATCGATTAAGTCATGAAAATTAAGCTACATCTCATTCGCAGAGGTGAAATATTTCTAATACCCACTTCAAATAAGGGCGCGATCAAACAAATTACAGAGAACAAGTCATGTTAACAGAAGGTAGTTCTAATATATGATTTTGTATACCTACCTTTTTTTAATTTTTCTTTTGTTCTGCACTGCGTCATTAACTTCCGATGTTTCTTTGATTCATTTTTCCACCATTGTTAAAACCTGTGAATATCAAATGAGGCGGATGACATAGCTCAGATCTGAACCTACTTAAGTCTAGGAACGATGTTAGCTGAGTGCATCCAAAAAATATTCGTGAGTCGGGGGATTTCATATTACGCTCACGAAAGAAGACCATTCTCCGTCTTTAAAAATTTTCTCACGTGAACTCGTGACCCAAGGTTATTACTTTTGAATGAATGTCTTGCCTCTTAACCCAAACTAGAGAAAGGTCACCGCTAAAAAAAATTTAAGCCGTAAGTGGCTCATGCTCCAGTCTCCGTGAGCAGTTATTCTCTCTCAGTGCGTGCTGGAGCAGCCGAATGAATGAATAAGCGGGTGCATGCTCCTTAATGGTGCGTTGCATCGCTCCAGGACCCAAACATTCCCCTCACCGTCTCCGCTTTGCAAATTTAGCGTCACGGCGCCAGGAGGGGCAGTTTCAAGGGGAAGGCTGATATAGAGGATGGCTAGGGGATTCAAGGGGAAGGCTATATATATATGATATAGTAGACGGAAATCGGAAAAAAGCTGACTCCACCCCTAAATTCAGACAAAATATTTCGAAGAGCATATAAATGACACCAACTTATAGTGGAATGTTCAGGGAGTCGGAACCTAAACCAATTTTAGTATTGGTTTTCATTGAACCAGCAGAAGTGGTTAAAAATGAGAAAAAATATAATTAGTTCTAGATCGGTATTTCCCCCAAAATCATTTTGGTTTGTTTTTGCTCGTAAATTATTTAGCTTTTTAGGTTTTATCTTTTTGGAGACAAATGTTTGATAGGGCTCATTAAAGGTATATTTATATTTATTAATTGTATTAGTAATGTATAAAATCGTTTCAGGCTTGATTTTGTGGAAGTTTGGTATATCCATGTCATTTTTGGTTTCGTTAACATCAAAATTAATGGTAACCTAGGTTGTGGCAATACCTTAATACCTTAGAAACAAAACATCAATAAATATGTTCAAAGTTTAGAGGTATGTCAAAGTTTTTTGTATATTCCATTCTGTTCTTATATATATATGTTTATATATACATATTTCTTTAAATTATATTGTATTAAAAAAAACCCAATTGTTCCTTTTTTATGTATAAATATTGTGCATCGCCTTATTCTCTGTATTTTATATTGTTTCACACTTTTTCTAACATAGCCCTGAAGATGATTTAAGAAAATAAATCGAAACGTTGGCTGCTAACTTTTGTATAAATGACCTATACTCCAGGAAATACCATATTATATATTAAATAAGGTCAAGAAAAGGAAAAAAAATAATAATTATCCATGTAATAGTAATTATAATTGAAACCATCACTTCATCAATTAATGCTGTTAAAACTGTAATCATTAATTAATTGCCATTCATAGGTATTGAAGAAATCACCAATTATAACCCAAACTTGATTTATAAAAACGACGCGGATTTCGGCGTCTGGGTACCATTTAACCCTTTCCAACCCAGAGCTGCTTCTGGGAGAAATCTAATTACAAGATTTTTCATTTTGAAAACTTGAAAATTTTGCACTCAATCATAATTATCGTGGAAGCTTAATATTTTGTCATTACAATCTATGCCACAAAATAATGCGTAGATTAGATATTTCCAAAATAGAGAAGAAAATTTATGCATTTTTGATGCTGCTTAGAAGCAAAATTGGGTTATAAGGGGTTAATAGAAAATTTTCTGAAACTGGGGTGGGTTTTTTTTATAATAAGCGTGGCTTGTACCAAATGATTGGTTCAATATGAATATTAGAAACTTCCGTGAAGTAACGCTGCAAACGATTTCCTTTATTAATTATTCCGTCCAGATGGCTTGATGGGAGGAGTTCTGGTGCCCTCTGTAATCTTTCTCCACCCCCTGCTCGCTCCGGTCCCAGCTCACTCCACTGAACACCCTTGGGAAAAGGATGCTGTGCTCCGATCAATTGCCTCCCTCTGTGCCGCTCTGCGTCATCGGCCTTAATTTTCCGTCCCACGCTTATCGCTGCAATCGTAACCTCACTAAATACGCCAGGCCAGCCAACTACCTACGCTTCCTTCGGACTCCTCGTCGTGAGGAGAAAGAACCAAATAGTCATGTCAAGCATCCACGTTTCCTCGGACCGGGGTCATTATGGATGCTTTTGCGGGACTATTAGCCTGCTATGTTTCGTTCAGCTCTGACCAAGGGAGGAACAGGTAAGGTCCGATAGCATTTCGAAACCGCTTAAGCTTGAAATATTGCCTGAAATTTCTTGGGTGTATTCCCGCAAAATCATTATTCATTCGAGATTTTAGAAATGCAAAATAGGGCTTACGGAGCTCTCGCTGAGGAATCTGTGACGCTATAACGAGAAAAACTAAAAAAGACAACATCAAATGCAGATTCTGAATTAGCTTATTTAGAACAAACTGTTATGCATACGAGGCTTTCTAATTAATTTGGTAGCGTACTTCAAAGTAGTTATTACTTAATAGCTGGTTTCGGATTGATGTACGGACTGAAATAACTTTGATTCATCGCTTAAATGATACGGATTTCCTATTGTTGGAATTATCTATGAGGATTTTGGATTCGGTTTACGTGAATTATAGATTTTGATGGTCCATATTTTATTTGCAGGTTATCGATTAATCTAGCTTGAGCAATCATCTGCAGCTGTAGATTCCACTAACATGAAAGGGCAATGGATAGTGTGACTGTGTTGAAAATAGGTTTTTGAATTATAGATATTTTTATTAGATTAGGTTAGGGATTATGGATAAGGGATTATTATTATTAGAGTTGGGATAATGGATTTGGATATAGAGATTTGGATTTTGGAAAATAGGATTTTGGGAAGGAAAATATTGAAGAAAGATCTGAGGGTTTCCCGGCGTATGATGATGTTGAAGTTGTTTCGGGTTTCCCACCGGATGAGGTTCCCATCTCCGCCCAGAGCCAGAGATGGAGAACTTCATCCGGTGGGAAACCCGAAACAACTCCAACATCAAGGAAAATATTAATGCTGTTGCTAATCGTATTTGAAAAAAGTTATCCCTCCCTTTATTGAAGACTGCGTGGAATATTTTTGGAAGTGCACCGTTACGTTGGCGCTTGGTTTTATCTTCCCTTAAACCACTTGTCTCGAAAATTTCCTCCATTTATACTTAATGTAATAAAGAGTTTCGGTTTACAACTATCCCTCCGAGCAGCCAATCAAGCTGTTTGAAACTTTAATCCCAAAGCCGACCACTCTGGCGATGGGTGCTGGTCCGTGAGGGTCGCAACATGTTAACCAACCGCAGAATATGGACTGACCGCAGAACCCTCTGACGGTCCTAGGACGCTGTCACGCTAGGCTGTGCTGAAGTGCTGTAATGCATGCAGTGATACTCGCCTTCCCGCAGCCTCAGCCAGCATTGGAATGCACGAGTTATGGCTTAAGTTTCATTCTCTTCCGTTACAATATTATTTCATTCTAGGAATAATTCCTAAAAAATGTTGCCTTATGAAATGAAAAACTCAAATGGCCGTGTAATATCTCCCTTGCAAAAATGAATCACTTTGTTGTTGTGCGGCAAGGAGAGTATCATCGCAGAGATAAAACCCTTGTCTCTCAACTGGCATAGCTCACTTACGCAAACAATCACGAATACGTCCAACCAAATGAGATCCTTTGTGAGATAAGGTAGATGCATTGAAGCTATGCATTATATGGCCATTTGAGGTTTTCATTTCATCTTGCATGTGTGAAGGCGATGAACTCAATTTCATCTGTAGGCTACTCAGAGTGAGTATTACCCGTTATTTTTTACGGATATGAATTATTTTAAATATTTCTTCGTTTATGCTTAAATACAATGATAATTCTATTAAATATAACCTTTTTCTTTATTTTCCAATACACCTGTGTATTTTTTACAAATCATGTCACAATAAAAAAATTAGCATGAACACCGGTCGCGTCGATCCTGCCTCCCCTGCCCTGACCTACTGCAAGCCTCTCGGAAGGGCATATATGCTGCTTGTTTCTATTCAATTTGTAATGAGGAATCTTAAATGCAGAAATATGTTAACTAAGGCATTAATATTGCCTAATGTATTATAGTGTAGTGATTTCCTGGATAAAACACGCGTGACCGTTACAAATAAAAAAGAAACGCTTAACCCGTCACTTGGACGGGCGTTGGTCTTTTGAGGTAGATAGGTGGTATTATAAATCCATTCTTATGTGAAAAAATTTAAAATTTAATTTTAACAGAAGACGGTAAATAACGTACAAAAATATGAAAATAAGAAACAATTACGACGGCAGAAGAATATTCTAGGTCAGGGGTGTCAAACAGGCGGCCCGCTCCCTAAAAATCTGCGGCCCGCGGCACCATGACTTCTTCAATCGCAAACGGCACTTCCTTTGCTCCTTTAAGATTTACAGCTCTTGCAGTTGGAAGATCAAAACTTACTGGCACTTAATCCATATTACTCACATGCATTTCTTCATGCACTTGTACAGGCAAAGAGGTGTCAAGTATGTGGGAGTATTAGTACCAGGGATTAAAGTAAATAAACTCTTTCTTCTCTTTCAGTTGCCTTTTTAAATAATAGTAATTATGATGTAGTTGCGGTAGTATTTTATATAATTCCCCTGTTATTGGTCCTGAAATACATATGCGGCCCTCGAGCTGTATGAGTTGGCTAATGTGGCCCGCCAAGGTGAATGAGTTTGACACCCCTGTTCTAGGTTATTTGATTGATTGAGTAGAGGATTCTGGTCAAAATGACGCGTCTGATGCTTAAACGGACAAGAGAAAAATGCTTCAGTTGATGGTTTCAACGCCCTCTTACTCCTTCCCTTAGATCCTAAGCATGCACTGCGTAAACACCTTAGAGAGTCCTTATGAATATTAATTTATGCGTCGCCCATCCTCCTCGGAGATTCCCTCCAGACCCCTGACGGGAATTTGCCGACGACTCAGTAAATTTGTTTTGGCGTAATCCTTCCATGCGCGTCGCATTTATTATAACTCCCGCTCGGAACCCTCTCTCCTCTTCTTTCGTCCAGCACCACTTTGTGCTCTCAAAGCTCGGCGCCATTCAAAGTGGGCAGAATTTAAAATTTTTTGAATTAATACGTAAGTATATGAGAGCATTTTTTCTTAGAGATTAATTGCCTGCTTTGAATATCGGGGTATGATGCGGCCCAGGCTGTCAATAAACAATCCAGAAAACGAAATCATTGGGCATATGGGAAAAATTATAATACGTGATAGAGGAAAGTGAGATTGGAGTGAGTATTAGCTGGATAATTAGGAATAGGACGTATAACGAGATGAAGAGCGACACTTTCTTTGACAAAACGTCCTAATAAAGGTGGTAAAAATATTCAGTTCCCAACAAAAACTAAGACCATCGGTATTCCAACGCAAATAATAAAAACTGAAGTCGGAATATATAACAATACTGTAGCCAGCATAGTTCATGTTGAGGTGAAAGTTGAGTACATGCCTTAATTGGTAAATAAGGAGAAATTGCTTTATTATGTTTTTGTATTTAAGGGCAAGAGTAGGCATGTAGGCCTGGGTGGCCAACGTGCCCCGTCGTCGCTGGGCCAACCTGGCCCATCGGCATGTTTACAATAAATTCTATTCGTTACAAAACTCACTGAAGCAATTTAGATTGTATACCACACAGAAGTTATCCTTAAACTATGAGCTTTAATTATAGTAGTCAACTATTGGGCCCAAATTGATCAAAACTTAAATAACACACATTTAAACTGGGAGTCGAATATTACTGAAACACGCACAAATACAATTCATCGCTACAAATTGTCAAAAACTGCTCCGCCAGTCATTATGGTGTTGTGGAGAAAGAGGAAGTGTGCTACCAACCTTCTGATAGATTCCTAGCACGATTCAGTGTCTTTTGTATGAATTAACTCGACTGGGCCATCCTGCCCCTATGGCCAACGTGCCCCGGTCTCCCCTAGGCGATGGCAATTTAGGATAATCTTGTATAATTAAAGGACATAATGGTCGATTGTTGCGTTCTTATGCATAACATGATATGTGTAGGCAGAACACTTGAAATAATTGTTTGATTTCCAATCGGTTTATCGTAAGCTTGACATTTTTACACATGGTCTTATATCCTGATGGATTGGCTTGCCATTCGTTTTCCCTTAACCTTTTATTACTTCTTCAGTCAGTGGTCATCAGTCTTCTTGTGGCTTCATATTCATCTCTCTCCTCCATTGAATGATGGTGACATTCCCAAGCGCTTCTAGCTATGAGGTCCCTAATGATTTTTATGAAATATTAGATCATTATCTCCGTCTAATGATATTCATTTCGGCTTTCGCCATTTTTTCTAATGGCCGTAGTGTCACAGAGAGTGCTCAAGCAATTTATCTCTTCCTCTCCTCTGTTTTCATGACGTATCTTTTATCTTCATCTGTTCATGGTAATGCGATATCGGTGGTCTCTTCAATTCTTCCCGTCTGCTATCATTTTCTTCACCTGCATCTGCAGACTACCCCGCAAGACGTCTCTAACAGAGTGTTTTGAGGGTTATTAGGTCACCTCCTTTTAATTTTACGCTTGAAAACATATTGGCTTTGAAATATACGCGATAGAACTTCTCATTTTTTCGCCGAAAATGTTTTTTTACACCCTTCACGTTGCTTCTAGCTTTGGAAAAGCAAGCACCGTAGTATTGTTCACTGTAATGCAATTCCATTTTTGTGATTCCTTTTACTCAGTGCGCCGAATTCATGTGAGCCCAAAATACATGAATTTATATACTTAGGATGCTTTGATTTTGTATCCTTAATGGCGGTTTTAGGTACAACTCAGGTCAGCAATTAAATATGCTTGCATGTTCTGTCGCACCGTTACATAAAATGAGAGTGGTACATGACGAAATTTATGGCATTACGTATGGAGTCTGACTTTTAGGACATCAGAATACCTTACAAAATAGGTGAGGACCTTTAATTCATTTAAATAAGAGGCGAAAAAGGTAATAGATAAAGTTAGTAATAGGTTAAGGTAAGATAAAAGTAAGTTGATTCACAAGATCTTGGACCACTGTATTTAGCTAAACATTTTTCCAAACTAAATTAATTGTGCAATAAACATATTCCAATTACAATTTTTGTAGTAGTTTACTAACAATACATAATGTTTGAGGAGTCTTCTAATTGTATTTGGTAATGAATTCATTCTTTATAATATTTTCATATCGAGAGAACTTTTTTTTGGCAGTTGGCAAAAGTTACATATTTTTTTAATCAGGGGTTGAAAATTTACCCCCTGTTAGGTCATTTACATTTCGCAGTGTGCAAAAGGTTTGGTTTCAGGTATGACATGTTCGGAAAGGTATTTTTTTAAAGGTATTTTACTCGCTTTCGCAATGACACCCTTTAAGACCCCATGTACTCTCCAGCCGTCTTGTACCACCGTCTCTAATGATGCTGTGTTCCAGCGAATCTTTATTTTTTTATGTTACCTATGTGGATTTCCTCCATTTGCTAATAATCTCCTCCAATAAAAAAAACTAGATGGCTGTGAGCGTAGAGCACATTCAAAGGAAATAAATGCTTAAAAGATGGCTTCAAACTCGTTACACCCAGTGGCATGGCCTTTTTCCGCAATTTCGTGCAATTCTAGTGAGTACTCACGGAGAAACTATTATTTCGTACGACTGCATTTAAGGTCACGTTACACTGTTGGTCCTTAATTGTTTTTAGCTCCACGATTTTATGGGTTCATGACCCAGCCCAGTATGATAGTATGGTGTGGAACAAGTCCCATGAATACTGCGAAATATTCTTTTCGCAGGGCCTACATGCGTTGGAAGATTTTGTTACACATTTTTTTTACAAATGAAATTTTAAAAAAATAAAAATCTGACTATACTTTCATTTCATCCACAGGTGATAAATTGTAGAGTACCAGGTTAAGTTCAAACATGAGTACATTTTTATTTGGATACAGTTAAAGAATGTTCTGGGCCCTAACCATATGAACTAAGACTTGATACTGAAGGGTTACGATTAAAACAGGATTAATTTGGTTTCACTGTCCTCCTCTGCATATTTTTATTCAGTTTATGCATACTTGTCCATTGAAATACAAAATATAGTACAGTAGGCGTACAAATTTTTGGAAATGGAATTTTTAATACTGTGAATTTTTCATCAAATCTTGAAATGTCCTGTTGAAGCTCCAATGGTAAGAAAGCCACGCAGTTCAGCGATGACTGCTCTTAAGGAAACATGATACTTATAACCGGTAAGCGTTGTAAAAAAATAATCTGCTAAAAAGTGAAGTTAATCCTCTCTACCTCTTTTCACTTGTGAGTTTGAACTCATATAATTTCATTTGAGCATAGTCTATTGCATCGTAAAAATCTCACTTATATTTTTTAATTCGTTGTAAATAAATGATTTTACCATACCAGAAGATTGGAGTTCGGCTACCCCACGTTTCTCGTTGGTTTCACAGAAAATTGGCTATAAACGCCTCTAGTGGTACCTATATTGGGAATCATGACCGCTGAAGGACGTAGGAGGAATCCTATATGAGGCAACTTAATGTTGGATATCAAGTGGCAGTGCTGCAGTTGAGTTATCGATATGGAGAATCTCTATGCCTCTGTGCGTCCGCTTTCACGTTGAAATTAATCACGATGGCGTACCCAGTAACGATAGCCCAAACTCAAATACGGCTTCAACAGAATCCATTTTGCTTGCTCCTTGCAACATCATTCGATTAGCTACGGTGGAGCAGCATTCCAAGCAAGATTTCAAAGATTTCTCGGTTAGATAACTTTTACATGCACCGCTTTTTTCGATGAGCGATCACACCATAATTAGATGTAAATTATTATTTTTTTATTTTTTATATGTAACATAGTTACCAAAAGGAGGAAGGGTTGAATTTTGAATCGGACACCAGCATAGGGGAATAGGATGACTAAAAATATTAATTTGTCAGAGTGTTGTCTTGGTTATTAAATTTTAATTTTTCTTAATAAAATAAACTGACCAATATAAATTTGGAAGAGATACCTCCCGGAAGGAAGAGGAAAACGGTAAATAAGGAACTCGACGGGGTAAAACAAAAAAAAATCGCCTACTTATGGCGAGTTATTTATTATACTACGGTAATACAAATGAACAAGAAAATGGCCGCGGTAGTGTTGGAGTAGGGCTAGGAGGAGGGGAAGGAGAGGGTAGGTTAATACGCGAGGCACCGGGGCTGACTGGAAGACCCCCGGACAGCGGCCCGAGCTGCGGCAACGAAGCGACGACGGCACACGCTACGATGCGGAAGCAGTCACGTCTCGTCCCCGGGGAGGCCTTATATTAGCCCCCACAGCCGGCGAGGGGGGGTGTCTACTGGTGTCGTCCTGATAGGTCCTCATTTGACTCCCGGTGGGTGAGAAACCTGACCCCGCACGGCGGTCCAGGCCGACCTTGAGCCAGCATCAAAGTCTTAATTTTATAATCAGATACTCGATACAGTACACTGACATTACCGATTGTCAACAATTGCTTGGAGATTTGTTTACAAACACGTTCGTGAAGAGTCAACTCGAGATGGGCTTTCAACTAGCTCGAATTAAATTTTTTAAATACAATTTCAATATTTTGAATATATTTAGTAATAAAAATATTATGTTGTTTCGAAGTTCTGTTATTATATTGGTAAAAACAATACAAATAATTTAATTTGTAGTTTTGACCGACTTATCAATTGTTGTTGCGTTACTAACTCCTAAAAAGATATCACTAAGAAAGAGATCAATTTTTTGTGAAATTATGCTTTTTTTAATGTCCTATATGTTATTCGGGGCTGAGACGAATTCAAAGAACCGAATATCATAAAAATCGGTGCAGCCGTTCTCGAGTTATAAGTGTTCTAACTAACACGATTTTCGACTTTCTTTTATATATATAGAAGATACTTGATGACGGCACATTGCCTTACGTCTAGTAGACAAGAGAAAAATAAATTGGTGGAAGGAAATTAAGCTGAAATTTAGTCCCAATATAGGTACCACAATTTAAAAAAATAATCATTACCAGGACAACACTCTCATAAACGAATATCTTTACCCATCCTCTTCCCCTATTCTGGCGTGCGTTTCAAAATTTATCTCTTCCATCGTTAGGTAACTAGGTTACAAATATAAGCTAAATAAATAAATAAATAATAATTCACGCCTGATGATGGTGATTACTTATCGAAACCCGGGTCGCTTTATGTAAAAAAGAAGTGGTATAAGTAAAAGTTATCTGACCAAAAAACCTTATTATGGAATACCACACAATTAAAAATTAGTTAATGAATCGAGGCTCCAAACTCCCACTAGAGGCCAAGGGCTTCGGAATTATCTGCATTGGATGATTTTAGAAAATCCATGATAAGGATAATAGAGTAGTGTGGTTTCATACGAAAGAATTGCATGCAAAATATTAGATATGCCGCTAGTTTCGTCGCTTATCCCGTTTTTTTCCTCAAATAAATGTATTAGAGTACTTTTTTTCATGCGCAATTAATGCATACAAAATTTTATGCATTCTAATTCTTACTCTTCATACACAGATGCCGGGAACGAAAAAACGTGAGAAGAACACGCTGCTTGCGGATATCTATTTATTCATCTTCTTTATGCTACGAATAAATTTTGCAATTGTTGTAGTTTAGTTATTTTTCTGTTTAAATCTGGAATCAACTTTTGGGGAGATAGCGGACATTTTCTCCTGTTAAAGGTCAACTTCAATAACTTTCGCCAATTTCTTTTTCTTTTAGCTGC
The DNA here is from genome assembly GCF_921293095.1 of Ischnura elegans. Lineage (NCBI taxonomy): Eukaryota > Metazoa > Arthropoda > Insecta > Odonata > Coenagrionidae > Ischnura > Ischnura elegans. The sequence goes on along the minus strand of NC_060254.1, from coordinate 84,700,929 downwards.
TAGACGTATTTGGCATCTTCTAACTCTTATCAAATACCTGGTTATAAAGTTAAGAATTTATAGTGACCAGTTTAATTTTTATTTTCCATTGTATTAGTAGCTATTACTGTCGCAGAATTTTCGGCGAATTTGAAAAATGATTTTGATATCGGTAAGGCTTTGAAACCAATAAGCAGTTATTTTGGCATATTTTTCTATATTCCAATTTAAAAGGGGGCATGAATTTTGAAATTACTCTAGAAGCAATAGCGTTCATTGTGCATTTATGACAGGAAAAATCGCTGTCATTACAGGTTTTTCCTCTTAAATTCGTGTTAAGTTGAAGATAAAACGGCAAGGTTAGGTATTCAAGGACTGTGATGTAAGGAACGGTAACTGAGCCGATTAAATCCGGCAAACCTCTTGCTCAAGAGAAAAGGTAAAATCTGGATTTAAAGGGTTTAGATTCCCCTTCGTATTAACGAAATCCCCCAGAAATACGGCAAATCTTACCCTCTACACATGTAAGCCTCTTAAAACTAATTAAAAACATCGTGTTTATGATATATTTGGGTTTACGACTCTAATGAGCAACTGTTATCATTTTCTTACGTCTATTTTTGTGAAGATGGCATCCATAAAAGGAGAATGCTACCTACTATATATTTGAGGTAAGTACAGTGAGTTAACATCTTGTGATTTTAAGATTGATTTCGTTAATTAAATTAAAAAGAAGAACTTTGTGCTTTCACATTACTATTTATTCACGACCATGGTTTCAACGTTAGACGTCATCATCAGGTGACGAGGAAGCACTTTTATTCTCCCTTGGCTAACAGTAGTTTCTAAGTACCTGATTAACAGTAGTTTCTACCTGATGACGTATTATTTAGATTCATGATGCGCAAAAACTAGAGGAGTTGACGCATAAACGTTCGGATTCCAGGTGGTCCGTGGGGAATATTAATTGAGAACTGTAATCATGTAGTTCCCCTTATGTTTATCTTAAACCTGACGATGTCAATGACGTGAAATATCGAAACGTTGCGATTATTAAAACGAGGGACAGTTACAGAGAAGTTTCTGTGAGAAATATCCTATATAAGAGGCTTAAAATGTTCATTTTCACCGTGTTCAGTAAAAAGAACAGTTGTAAATATTCATTCTTGACGAAAAGAGAGGGCATTTAAAAAAAATATATGTTACATATTTTCCATATTATTTCCTATTCCGTTTAGCCTCTAACAAACGATGGAGGTTGATGCTATTCCTAAATTTTACTGTGACACCCTTTGCCTTTCTGCACGGTATCCCATATGCTCGCTGCATATTCAAGGTGTATTCAAAGGGTTGGTGTGCTGTTCCTGGTTGTAATCCCCGGTGAAGCCATCGATACCCCAAACAAAAACCTCGAAGTTTAAGGTGGCTAAAGGAAAGGAACTGACCCCCTTACCAACCATGAATGTGTGAAAGCATTCCATTCGCCTGTTGCGTTGTCTGTGTTGGGCTCGACCCACACCTATCAGGCTTAAACAGAGGGCGAGTGTGCAAAATATCCTAGCAACCACTATGGTGGTCTCAAAGATATGCAAAAAAGTATTCATCCCAAATTCCTGCCCAGTGGACTAGTGCCATTTTGGAAATCGTGTCCTCAGTTGTCTTGTTCTAGACCTGAAACCTATAATTAATCTGTGAGTCTATCCTTGAGATAAATGTCATGATAGGAGCAGTACGTGCGATTGCTCGGGAAATCACTCTACTGGAATTGAATTCGGGTCTATATTCTCGGGATTTGCGCCGAGGGCTTTGCATACATTTCCCGTATTTGCGCATATCCCGCGAGGGTGTCTCACAATGTAACTTGCGTAACTAGCTCCACCGTGCCTTGATTTCAGTTTAATATTAAAGAGAATAGGGAAACTGTCTTCTTGGAATCAATAAATCACTTGTAAATGCTTTAAGAAGGAATACAGATTTTCAGTGTCACGAGAAATTTATAGAAGCCCTGAACGAGTGATAAGTGAACTTTTCACTGTTTACGATATTTAGAATTTTTTCCTTCGATTTTGCGAAATACGTCAGAGTTTGGTGATAGATAACGAGTTATTCCTTCGCCATAGTAAAATTCGTCCTGTAAAGTACGTATCACTCCCGCCCGACCAGTCGTGTTTTATCTTTATCGAACATATTACGGAACTTATGAAATCAAATCGACATATATACTTAGGGTTTATAGAGTAAACACTCGGCAACATTTGCCTTTATCTCAAATAGAAAGATTTTTCATCTGAGGAAACACAAAGGTACAAGGTCCAAATATTAGACAATGGGAGTTGCTGAATACTATCTAAATGTACTCTCAATTATTCAAGATATTGCCGTAAATATTATGCTAGTAATACTTGACAAAAAAAGGCGTTTCATTGGAGAATTGCGTCCTCTTAAAACTAAAACCCACTGCTGATTTATCTTTCTTATTCCGTGACATGTACGCAAAATGGCCACATATTCGACCTGATACTAATGGCTTCGTTCGTTGTATCGGGTGTGACTTCATGGAATCATCTTAACATAGTGATATAAAACTTTGGCAACATATAATAAATACATACTTTATAACATATGATTAAAAATTTGTAATTCCAAATGAATTTATTTCGTTAGGCTTCGACAGGACTGGTGATGGCATAACACGAGTTGCCTCGTCGAAACTTAGGTCGTCCTTCAATAAATTTATCCGGAATTAGAAATGTTTACTATTCATTATATAATGGCTGCGTGTTTCCGATACTCCATACAGAAACTATGTGGCGAAAATCATTCTGCTATTTGAAAATAGTCAATAATATTTTGTTTTCCATTAACCAAGCGCATTTAGGAGCATATCTAATTTAATTTATTTAATTAACGCATTGAAGCGCACTTATGTAATTAACTCGCTCGGCATACACGAATGTGCATCTAATCCCTGGGCGGAGTAAATTCTACCCTATTAAGTCGCCATTGGCAGGATAGCAAGCTATAATCTTTGGCCTTTGTCACCGAGACTATAAAATAATATAATATTTTTAAATAAAAAGAGAAAATGAAGCCATTTATTTATTTTCCTAATTTTACCTGCTTTGTTATTCGAATATGACGATTTGTATGGCGATCATTCCAATTATCTCGGGGACAGCACATGCATTATTAGCCACCAAGGTCATTTCTTCGTTTTTATGTGAAGAAATCCTGCTGGTATAAGCTGAGAGCTCATTCGCATCCCATTAAAAGTGAAGCTCATTTGCCAATCCTCATGCATGGTAAATGATCTCTGAAATTTCGCCATTTTTGTGGACGTTTAATACTCGTTCCCTGGCCGCCCTGGTGCCGCGACATGCAAATTACTTTTTTCAATCTTCCTGCGCGCAAAAACTTTCGTACCCGGCTTAAACTTCTCGTAATTAAGGCAAATTTTCGCGCAAGAGCTCGTCCTCCGCGTTTATTAAGGCGAAAAAATTCGAGTCACAAAGCGCTTCAACCTTGGCTTACCCTGTCCTTCCTTTCAGGCCCATTGTCGATGCGGTTGGTTCAGCAGCCCAAAAGTGAGACTGACCCGAAAATGATTTGAGGGCATTATTCATCGCTAGTGATGGGAAGTGGTCCCCAAACCGATTTCTCTTTGATTTCGCATTCACCTTTGATGGGGAGGACGGCAGCTATTGTCACGCCGCACCAGGGAGGTGGTCGGAGTCATCCACGATAGAAGTGGATAAAGCTGCTTTGGAATCCCTTTATGCCGTAGTAGTTATGTTTCGCTATACCCTTTTAACCAAGAAACAAGGTTCATTTGAGTAAGTCCTTGTGGTTTACTGGAGTGGAAAGTCCTAAAGGTCAACCTCGCCTCTAGCAAACCTTTGGTGAACACACAAAAGCCATTCTATGTTTGCGAGGTGGCGCGTATTGAGATGCTTAGTTCGCTTCATTCTTTTAAACCTCCGTGAAAGAACAAAAAGTGAGTACGGCGTATACAGAATACTCTTTTATCTGTAGGACGCATGCCGCAATGAGTTCAAAATTTTAGTAGCATAATTATTTAGGAATGTTTATGTAAGTACGAGTTAGATTATAAAAATGCTGAATTTAGGGTTTCAAAGCTTGTCTTAGCTGTACGTTACTGTACGGGTGTCTTGAGCTATATTCCATTTACATTTTCATCGAGATAGTCCGGTATTGTGTAAACCATTCTCCACAAAATTATGTTGAAAATCGCCAAATTATGTTGAAATTATGGTAAATGCGAACCTTGGACGTGGACTTTATAAAGTCAGGAAGAAAAAAACCCATTGAAAATTTAAAATAAAGATCATAAGGAAAATCTAACGCCCAATTAAAGAAGAGAAATGGATAGCAAGCATGGATATAAATGAAAGTCTTGAAGGGATGGATATAGTTAGGTGTGCGAAGTCATTTCGGCTCGTATGGCCTGGCAATTTAAAAAGAATGGAAAAGGACAGGATGCCCAATTCAATATATAATAGCAAGATGTAAGGGGTCACAAGAAGAGGTAGATCACGGAAGCTACAGGATTTAGAGGATGATTTGAAGGCAGTGGGAGTTACAAGATGGAGGGAGAAAGCAAGAAGGAGAACTAAATGGAGGCATATAATAGAGGAAGCTCATGGCCCACACTGGGACGTAGAGAAGATGAACCTAAAAATCTTCATTAAGTATTTAGATCTTGGCATTACGTAAACTTATATACTCCCCCTAAGTTCCTCTAACCCACTTTCAAACTCATATTCTTGAATACCTCTACAACCTACTTACCCTCACAACTACTGTTTTTGTTTGAAGAGCCTGGGCCGACCTAAACCTCCCCCATATACCCCAAGCACGAAATCTTTCTTCTCCTCCACATACCCCAAAGCCCGTAGCAACCTGTGCCTAAATTCCTTTTCGATTATAGGATCCATGTTTTGGAATTCATCACCTCCCGCAATAAAATGCTCCTTTACCCCGGAATCTCGTAAGAGGAAATTATACAATTATTTAAAATAGTAGCACTGTTGTTTTGAAGTGTCAGAATCTTTTCTTTGATTATTTTCATTTTTGTTCGAACCATTGTATTAAATTATTTTTTGTGTTTTTGTTATTCTTATTTCATTATTATCGTATTTTGAGCAGAATGTTACCTGTATTTATATTTTTTGCTGTCATTGGTTTCTCAGAGCATAAATAAAACCATTCATCCATTAATTATTTACGTCTGGGTCCTTCTCGGTGAGAATGAGGTACATAATTTCCGTGGTGGTTGACGTTCATACTTGACGAGACGTTTTTCTTGGAATTTCTCTCTCTCGGAGCGGACGCATCCTGGAATCAAGTCTTGAGGAGTGCGCAACCCTACACGGTGACCCCCGCGTCATCGGCAGGCCCTTATTACGAACTCCCCCGCCTACCCTTAGCCTTCGCTCCACGGACCCCAGGGCCCATTTATACTTCGCTCATTAATAAGACCGACGCGTCGCATCGTAGAAGTCAGGCGCCGGCGCCTCTCGGTCTATCTCTCGCTTATTATTTCTTTTTCCGCCCGCAGGAGAACCCTTAAGGACTACTGTCCGGCCATGACTCGCATGGCAACGAAAGACGATCTTCGCGCGCATGCTTAATAGTCGGGCAGATCGAGATGGAGGCAGAGCGTCGGACTCCCTGCGAATGTACCGCGGGGATTTCCAAGAGCTAGGGTCAATTTGCGTGAAGTCTTAAATCGTTGCACATCATCAACGTTTCAGCGGATTACTTGCCCATCGTCATGAGGATGAATGAGTTTTTGAGTAACTTAAAAATTTCACTCAAACTCATTCATTCACCCTGATGACAATGGATGAGTTGTCCGTTTGAACTTTAAAGGAATTTATTTTGTATGGAAAGTCATAGAATATCGAATAAAATAATGGAGAAAAATTTAGCAAACTCATCTTTCCTGTAAAATGGAAATGGATGAATACTTATTTACCTGTTTTAATATTTTTTAAAAGTTTTTGGAGAATGGTTTACTTTCCTTATCCTCATAAATGCGTTAATTTTTTTATATCTGATCTCATCGTGCCCATAATGCGATTGAAATGGCACCCGATAATTTAGAAATTCATCGTATACCATACCTTTAATTATTTATTTATTATTTATTAACAGTAGTGTTACTTCTTCACAGCATTTATGTATTAATATTTTTATAATCTCTAAAGATTCCGTCGCTTGGGAATCGCAGAAGAATGCTGCCTGATCATGATTCGCACAGTAAGGAATGACGATCTGATCTCGCATGAATAACAGTCGGACAGCTCGAAGTAGGGCAGGAGCGGTTTATTCCTTATGGACATACCAAGGGAGTGCATCGGAGGAATGATCAATATTTCGCGAGATTATAACCATGGTTATATTTATTCCTTCGGGTATATGTTTGCCAGTTGTTTTGAAAAAAGGCTGAAATCGTATGAGGAATTGAGGAAGTTACGGCTAGTTTTTATATAATAGTAATTACTACGGTTTAATGCACTTGGAACACATCTGTATGATATACCTGTGGTAAATGCTTGACTTTATTAGCATTCAGCTTTCTCATTTGGTTATGTGAATGATTTGGAAATATCTGAGCTTTGTGGTTTTTTTATGTGATGCATGTCTTCATATAATCTGCACATGAATTAAATCATTAAAATCTATTATAATCTTGCGAATTTCTTCTAAGTAAGATTCCATTCGTGAAATATAAAATAAAAGGTTTCCAGAAAAATGAACTAAAATTACCGATTTAAATAACCTTTCGAAGAAACACTTTTTGGTAGTATTTTTTCTGACTTTGCGGGCAATCAAGTAAACCAATTAATTCTTTAAAGACGATGACAAAACGTATTGAATATTATTGGCTTGCATTACTGCAATGTTAGAGAGTCTCGGTTGTAGTTATCTACCCTTACTAGTAACAAGAGTCTAAACTTTTTGTGGACTTAGACACAGTGCAGGCGCTGGAAAACTAACGATTTCCCCTTCAACCTACTTCTTCCAGTATAGTTTCTCGTATTCGTCGCAGACATTGTACCATACATTCATTCATTAAAAGCAGTCTTTCTGGTAGAAGTTGTCCACAGGGGTGAAGTTTCACTGAATGACCCAGGGGGAAGACTCCAATCTTCCACTCGTGTTGACATATCTTGTTTCCGTGAGTGGAATGTCTAATGACCCAAACTAAAACATCGAGCTCGAGAAAGCCAGCTTGACTGCGTTCGATGCTGTAGTATGCGTTTTATTTATTGTTCGCAAGTAATAGGAGAGAGGCGACCTAACGCAGCAGGCTTGCTAATTAGTCTTTCAGGTGTGGTTGTGGTGCTCTACGTGCTACCTTGCAAGCTGCTGCTTGGGTTTGTGGTAGAGGGTATTTTTCTTTTAAGCTTTGTCGAAGGAAAATATAAAAAAGTGAAATTAAAAAAATCTAATGTTATCGAAGCGAATTTTAAGTAAGGTTTATTTTTTATAACGGTAGCAGATGTTGGGTGAGGAGATGGAAACCTTTAGTATTGTATCCATTCAGGTATTTTTCATTACCAGTTATGTTGCCCTGAAGTTGCAGTGAAGCGTGTAAATTTTATCATTTTTATCGGCTTGAAATTATTTTGTTCTGAACCGCTCAGAAAATTAGTCCAAATTGCAAAAATGATGAAGTAAAGTTTCTCTAATGGGACACTTATTTCCTCGCGGTGAGAAAAATCTTTTCGGCAAGTGATAGTTATTGACCTCTAATCGAAGAGGTGATTTTGTGATTGGTGTCAGGATTACCTTTAAGCGGTATTCTGCTGAGAGTACTCCATCCATTCAATTACACTGTGCGTACCATTTTAGTATAGAACTGGAGCAGAATCATTGTTTATCAAGCTAATCTGTCGATTCCTTTCCAATTTCGCTGTGATTGAAATAGGGAATGTATTAAAGGCCATTTATCGCTCCTTGGCTCCCCAGCATTATATTTGGTTACATTACTTCAATCTTGGGAGGCGTTTCATCAAAATTCTTTGTTCGATCCGCCTCAACTTGTTGTTTAGGGGTGGCAAAAGTCTTCGATTGGACTTGATCCTAGGATCTTTCAATAGGTAGGTCAAATGTATTTATTGTCACACCACCAAAAATAGCTATATTTGGCCCTTAGATCGGGGTTTTCATAAAATTTAACAATCAAACGCACTCAGTACACCCCAGAGGAGTAATTTACCCAGGTGGGACTCGAACACGCGACCTTCGGAATTATCCTTTTCGGTCCGGCAGGCGAGCAATTTACCTTGCCGCCACCGAGGTCGACATATTGAAGTTGGTACCGTCAGAAGTTGTTAAAAAATTTTATTACTGGAGATGGATTTAGGTAACTACTAAAATCATCTAGTTTAAGAACTCTGATTTACCGCTGACACTTTTTTTCACTGGTTCCCCGAAAAAATGTTCTTTCCGAGTCACGAGCGCTAAATTGCCAAGTGAACCGACCCCCGTGAATCTTCCTTCATCTTTCTCCTCGACCTTTACCCGCCCCTGCCCCTTTCTTTCTTTTACGGCGGCCTTGGCCCTAATTGTTTTTTGTCTCAGCGAAGACTATGTTCCCCTTCCATCATTCATTTCCGTCTTACTAACTTTTCCTCTGCTTTTTATAGTTTATTTTTTCCTTGATGATCACTCCGTCTCCTCCCACTTGACATAAATATGACGACCCTTTCCTGCCCGCTGCGGATTTTCCTGCGTGAAACTCCGTTGAAAAAAGGGTGCAAAGTGCGGAAAATTTTTATGGCAACTCAAATCAGGAAAAATGACTCCTTCGCTGACGGATAACCAGCCTTTTGCTTAATGTGACTGATTGCACTATAATTTTTAATTCTTGTATGAGACTGTTTTTTATCGCTCATCGAGGTGCCGAATTGCGTGTAACGTTCCCCAAAACTTTTGCCTAAGCCAGAGGATGGCCAATTTGTTTCGCTGTGTGAGTGTGTAAAGTTTCTCTACAGATTGTGTCAATGGAGAAAAAGTATAAGAAGGGTGGCTACTTTTTGCCATCTTTGTCATGGAAATTATATTAACGAGAGGAAGGACTCTTTACCGAGCGATGACGTTGTAAGACATAAGCGCCGGTAGAAAAATTGTCAGAGCGGAGCTATCATTTTCTTCAGTACTGTGGTTACAATAGTTCTTTTTATATCGTTACTCTTTTATTTGTTTATTTCCCACTTCTCCGTAAACATCACATGACGGCCTTTAAAATGGGGATTCCAGCATTAGCAAAGGAAAACGTAGACATCCATACCCTGAATATGGACCAGCTAACCAGGCGGGATTCGAACCCACGATCTGCAGATTGACGGGTGAGGACTTAAACCCACCGACACCGAGGCCGGTAAAAGTATTCTCGAACCGAACGAGGGAATCGAACTTCGGTCTCCCGTGTGATAGTTGGGGATATGGACCACTATAATACGGAGGATAATTTCTTGCTATTTACCTCTTTTTAAAATGAATTTTTCATGTTTTAAAATAAAAAGCAGTTGGTACAAAATTTTTCTTACATTTTTTCATGTAACCGAGCCTTGCTGGTAATTCTCATATTGTAACCCATGTCGTTGGCAGTTCGGATTCCTGTAACCCGAAAATTATGTTATGAACTTGGACAGAAAGAAGTCATTTTTATTTTTTGCGCGTTTTGCAAAGAATTGAACCTTCAATGACGCTGATCTTGCCATGCACATCGCACCCTACATGATTGAAGGCCTAATTAAACAGAGTAAATCCTTGCGAAGACTTTTCGCACCAGGCGCTGTGTCCGTATGGCAACCAAGACTTCACTGAAGTATCCGCTGTCGCCATGATTCGTCTCCTCAATGTGCAACGTGGCAACCACTTCCTAATCCGGGACGCGAGTCGACTTTCAAGTATAAATCAATTTTTTTTGTCATATTTGTAGCTTCTACGCATACCATTTGCTCCGTATTGTTATCATCGACAGGTTTTAGCGGAGGCTCCGGTAAAGGGTCTTCTCCGAAATTCATCAACGGCATCTAATGTCCTCTTTCAGGAAGAGGTCACGTATACCCTAAGGAAATCCTCGGTCTCCCTCCTATGATATGCCCCCCAAGGGTACTTTTGACCTGGTAGCGGTTACTGTGCAGTAGATGGCATTCAGTCCCACTCTGATTGCACGCCGGGGATTAAGTAAGTCCTGACGGGAATGCACGATTTAACCCTTTCTAACCCAGAGCTGCTTCTGGGAGAAATCGAATTTCAAGATTTTTCATTTTAAAAACTTCAAAATTTTGCACTCAACCATAATTATTGTGGCAGCTAAATATTTAGTCATTAGAATTTACATCACAAAGTAACCCTTCGTTTAGATATTTCCTAAATAGAGCAGGAAATTCATAAATTTTTGATGTTGCTTAGAAGCAACACTGGGTTATAATGGGTTAAAGAATATTTCTATTTTCAAGCTTAATGGATGGATTGCTTACAGAAATTGCCTTCATAGATATCTTTCTAAGAACATTCAAAGTAAAAAATTAACTATGGATGTATATCATGGTGTTTAGTGAATGCATTTCATTTAGGGCATCCCCTATATCCATCCTTTTCAGACAGTTGTAGTATTTTTATTCAGTTCTATTCTTTTGGTTACATTTACAGTATCTAGTCCTTGAAGAGTGAAAAAATTGTTCAATAGGGCGCCAAAATTGTATTTAATGCAATACTATGGTATTTTGATTGTGTTGCATAGCATTTTATGTCAAAGAGTGTTATTTATTTGACTCTCCCATGCGAGGCCTATCCTTCGGTCGAAGATACTGAATGGCAGCTGATGATGAGGCGTATGGTAGCCGTTTAATCCACATAATATTATTTGCAGATGCATCAGGTTTCTATTGCTAGGTCATTTTAAAAGGCTTTAGTTCTATATTTTTCCCTTATATTCATATATGTCTCGGTGACTTGGGCCAAGGCTTTTCCGAGGTGATTATTGGCATTATTTTCATTCAAGTGTAGCTTAAAAAAATTAACTTCGCAAATCAAATTACTGTATTTTGTTTTGGGATTGGGTTTGCTAGTTATTTTGGTGTTAGCCCAATAGGTCCGGGTTCGAATCCCGATATTGGCAGAGATTTTCAGATACTTCCCGATCCCTTCTTGAGAGCTTTTAACAGGCTATTTCAAGTACACTACTTTATCCATCGGATGGGACGTTAAGCTTGGCGCCTTTTTCGAGTAGGCTAAAGCTGACACTGGGTTTCTCTCCACCCATCCTTATCTATCCTTTCCCCATAATGGCCCCAATGGCCTTAGCTGACAGTCGCCTCGTATAAATGCCATTATATACCATCCAAAAAGATTTACCGAGGTACGCCCTCCATGATTCATTGTAGCTATATACCAACCCATCACTACGCTATGACCTTTTGACCTGTGACCTGTTATTAATGCGTGTTCCATTGGGCGAATATTGGAAAGATAGCAGATATTGCTCCAACGCAAAGCTTACGGATAATCAAGAAATTTTGGAGGTGGAAAACAAAAGAATACGCGCAAGTATTGATCGTGATCAAATTCATTCGCTATGCACACACCCAAATAATGAATACAATAGAAAGAAGTGGATAACAAAAACTCTCCGTATCCACGAATTTCACTTTTCAAATTTATCTTTTTCTGCCTTGAGTTCCAACGCCCCACCTAGTGCTATAAATCCCAGCCTCAAAGAATAGGAGCGTGCTCTCACTCCATGGCCTAGGAGCAAACCATGAAGTTTGGGTGGAGTGAAATTAAGGAAGATAAGCACCACTTCCTAAAGCTCGTCTTTGTCCAATTCAACGCTGTTCCAACTTTCATCATCTCGGGAATTGTTTTGGCTGATGCACAGACAAAACCAGTGGGCGCGGAGTCCGGTCTCATTGACTAAAAGATAAAAAGGCTTAACTACAACTCCTACGCTTGGAATTTGTTCCGTGAAATGTTATTTGCTTCTGTGCTTGTTGTGGCTTACTGGTGCGCTCTCTCGGTGTGTTTGTTCTAACTGAGTGGCTGTTGATTTTTCTCATTAAAAATTAATCTAGCTTCCAGAGAGGCCTCGCTATTAATCCTCTCGTTAATGTAAGAATATGTTACTGTATGTATAAAAATTTATCAATTTATAAATAATGAAAAATAATTACCAAAGTTGTACAGGAAAACGTTTTTCCTGTACAACTTTGTTATCTAATTCATTTTGGATTCGCTTTCATTGATGCATCTCTTCGACCGCTAAATGATGAAGATCGTGACAAAGTTTGAGAAAATGTATTTACGTATCTATTACCACCAGCACAGTTAAAAAACAATTGGTAATATGCAAGGGGGAGATTTGATCTGCTTTAGAAATTTTTCCATATTTTTCTCTCAAAATTATCAACCAAACCAATATTTATTATTACATTAAGCGAAAAAATATTCACTCACAACAATGAGCGAAACACAGTGGCAGTATTTCCTGTTTTTTTAATTTCTATTCCTATACCCCATTTGATATTGGTTTTTTAAATGACAATTTTATCTTGATGAGTGTCGGAGAAGTTACACATAACCTTGTGGATATATTTTGATTGAATTTGTATTAGCAATCTTAATATTTTCAAAAGATTTTTACGTCCTGAGGATTACGTGAAAGAATGCCTAAGGTGAGAATTACACGACGACGTTAGGTGGGTGTGTAGGTCCCGTAAAAACATTTTAAATAGGGTTAGGAGTCATAGCTTTAGTTTACAATGTAAAAAAATATAAGCCTGTTTTCTTCGTGAACTCCAAATCGTGATTACGCAGATTTAAACTGAAATTTTAAATTCTATTTTTTTACTAAATTTTCCATATTTTTGTTTAAAAATGCCCATCCGCAATTTATATGTAAATTTAAAGGCATAAGAGTATCTATTTAGCGGAAATTTCCTCTTTGAAAACAAGCTTTACTTGTAATGGTAGGGTTTTACCTTTTAATTGACCAAAAGTGTTATTAGAAAACATTTTTTTCGCCAATGGAAAAATAAAATAATAATTACCATCCCGGACTGATTTTCCGTTTTTTATTGCTATAAATAGATTTCAAGCTTTGATGCTCATGATTTTCAAATGATAATTTTTTTCTTAGGTCGACTGTTATGACTTTGTGATTCCCGTGTTAAATTTTTATTTTACGCATCCAATTTTTAACTTTCCTCATTATATAGAAAATGCATTGCCTTGTATCACCCGTGATATTCGAGAATCCAGACAAGCAATACGCCAACTATTGGCCGAATTCGGAAGTAGAGCTCCGAGGATACCTAAAGAAACCACGTTGACAAATCATTGGTATTTCTGGGAATTAACTGATTTTTCTAATTATATTTTTCATATTAAGCCGTCATAACGTCGCAAGTAATATATTTTAAGCATTCATATTAATGTAAAAAGCCTTTTCAGTTGCCATTTTTTGCTACAATTCATCATTAACTGGGACGGTGGTTTGTTTGTTTAATGCACTTGGGGTAACCGATGTATGGCAATTATTCTTTTCTAGCCGGCTGAGAATAATGTTATTTTTATCGCAGCCACTCATTTATGGTCATTAGGAACCCTTTGAGTAATGTCCATGAGATTGTAGAGGATATTTCAGATAAAATATATTAATTCCTTAATCTTAACTGCTATTTGTCGCTGTCCATAGGAATCGAAATACCTCCTCAAAGCCAAGAAAATCTTCTTAGATGTTTTCTACTTTAATTATCGCAGTGGCTCGACAACTCATCCTATTGCGCCTATGTTATCATCACAACAATATCCTCGATGCGTCAGCCATGTTGGCAAATTACGTCACTGCTTTCAGCGCCGCCATCGGTGGTTTGAGTCTCGAATACCTATTTCCTTATCTATCTAAAGAGCTAAGTGTAGCATATTGTAGATAAACTGCTTTTATAGTTCAGAATACTTTTAAACCCTTCGCTGCTCAGAATTCATGGAGGGAGCATTTACTTCCAAAAGGTGCATTGAGTTATGAAGCAATAAATGTCTTAAACTCTTAAGCTTGTAAATATTCTAAATTATGTGAAAGCGTGGAAATTGTTAGTGTCAATATATGCAGTTTTTTAATGGCACTTGCAAGATTCATCATCTATTTCACGTCTAATATTAGATTCGTGGTGTGATTGAAGTAGTATGTCTTTAGATGGTCTCGTTCATGGTTGGTCAAGTTACGACTTGTTAAACTGTTGTAAACAAGACTCAAGCGTTTTACCTTTAACATATCCTCGATGTTGATAGAACTCCAAAGATACTGTTTCTGGTAATTTTTTCTTGGGATATACTAATAATCTTTGACTTTAGTAACGGGTAAATTTATTATTTACAATTCACGAATGAATTGTTACCATCCCTCAAAATACGCATACTCGAACTGTTATCCGTGGCTAGTGTTCACTCGGGCTGGATGGTATGCTTAGCTCTGAGGATTTTATTGTTATGATCGCCTGAAGGATCAATCAGTGCAAATGCAGCCTTCGTCTCTGGCCTGAAGCCAATTCGGTGAATTGGTCAGTGGGCTTCATTCGCTAAAGGCGAATATTGGATCAGCTGATTGTAGGAGAAGGTAGTAAATGATTAGTTTTGGTATTTGACTCGAAAACTGTCATAAAGTGTCAACCATTGTATAGAATAAAGTAAAAGTAGGCGATACGAATATCATCTCGTGCCAATAATTTGTCGCAAAGTGACAATACTTGGTGCCGTGTTTCAAGTTTTAGACGTGTTTAACTGAAGTGTAGAAGACTCAAACCCCAAGCTCAGGGATTAAAAAGATTAAATGATTGTAGTGTTGGGTGATGGAGGAGTTTCAATACTTACAGTAACACCCAGGGAAAATTCCTTTAATTATTCTCTGGTGCCCACAATACTTACTTGACGAAAAAATCATATTCAATGCCAGGAAAATATTATCTATGCATGAATCGTTCATAAGGTTGAATTTAGGGATATCCGCTACCCGTTCTTTATTAGTCTTAAAAGTATAATGATCAAAATATAACGCAGAATCAAATTGCAAAACGGTGATTGTCAGAGCATGAATACATTTAAACACTCATCCATGGCAATAATTTTAACGAATGCATAATATAATAGGCGGAATGTGATGGAAAAAAATTAGCTGGTGTTGTAACGTGCTTTTAATGTAATGTCTATTATGCTAAAGAAAATATTGAAGTGCACATTTGTATCAGAGCGCTGAAATTAAAGCAAGCTAATATTTCACCCTCATGGGAGTGGGATGAAGTAATGGAACGGATGGAGATCCGCCGGCTCCAAAGGATAATTAGGTTCGGTACTCAGGGTGTGAAGGAATAAATTATTCCCAAGAATTACGTGACTTAATGGCCGTTCATTAAAACATTCCTGCGTCTGAGGACCATCTATGAATAGGAGTTTGTTCCTAAGAGTAAATGCGGAAAAATAGGGCAATAGCCTTGGAAACTAGCGTCTGAGAAGAAGCTGAAAGTGGACAGAATAAGTTTAATGGTAAACGAAGAGGCGTATGGGGAGTCGCAGACAGATAAATTGGTTAACATTCGACAAAGAGAGCTGGTGAATCCAATATCACATGGGAAAATAGAAGCAATACAGTACTATTTATAACTAAGTTCTTTGTAATTATTTTAGTACAAAATTTAGTGCGCTTTCACAAATTTCCAAACGATCCTTAACCACGTCGGGTGTGTCGTCAAATTTTATGCCCACGGTGTCAGTTTTCTTGGGAGTTCGGTGATAATAATGGGAAAAAGTAGGTACTAAGATATGGCTCATTGGATTTTTCTAATATGTTTGTTATCACTTACCTTTAATTAATTAGTGTGTTGAACTCGTTGTGGTCGAGGGTAGAAAAACGCCGGTGAAGGTGAGAAAACACGAAAGGTTTAAGAACTTGATTCAATTAAGTCGCTGAAAAGCGGAGGAAAGAAATGGTCTTGGGACGCGTGTGTGCTCAGCGGAGATATCTCTGGCAGTGGGTCTTCATAAAGGAGACGCCCCCCAGGATTTGTTCGGGAGAAGGGAAGAGGAGGAACACACAAGAGCTAAGAAGGGCGCTGTTGACGACCTGTTGGCTTTGAGAGTGAGGGTGCCCTCTTGTGCGACTCTGGAGAGGGTAAACAAACACTCGCAAGGAAACGCAGGGCCTCTGGCGCGCTCCGATTATCCGGAAGAACTAAGAGAGGCCAAGAAGGAAACGTCGTCAGCCATTTCTCGAAGATTTCATTTAGCAAGATTTATTCCTCACCATTCTTCACATTACTTAGCGACAAATAGACCGTAGGAAGAACATGCGAGGCCCTCTATTGAAGTGATGTCGTTATCTTGCTTAAAAAGGTTGCCTCATAAGGCTTACTCGTATTGATTGTGATTTTTTTATTTCATTACATTTTTAGCATTGAATATATGAAAAAGTGTTGATTTAACAGTTTAAAAAAATCGGTATCCTGAACAATTACTCATCTTAATTGTCAATATTGTATGCAATAACCGAAAATGTACAAGCTGGAATCTGTATTTCTCGAAATATTTATGGGGAAAAGAAATTATAAAGTAGTAATGATGGTAGCGAGAACATCTCTCACTGAAGTTAAAAATTGGAATAGATTGGCGTTTTGCTAGAGTGATTTTATACTTATTATTTGATTGATGGTTATTAATTATCCTGAGGATGCACCAAGTCATGAATGCCCATATCACCGGAGGGAATCATCATTTTATAATCAATTTTTAGTTTCCTAATTATTTTTCACTTTCTAAGAGTTTCGACATTACATTCGTTAAGTATGCTACTACAACGATATTAACCCTTACTAAACGCCTAATAATCTTATAAAGCATTAACATAAACACCCGCGGATATTTTCAATCTCTTAGGCCTGCTTTCTGGAACCCTCATAAATGTGGTTAAAATGGCGCGTCTCTCCCGCTAGAGAGTTTTTTCTTTGGTGAAGTATGTACCATTTTCTTTAATCCTATGCTACTATCTTCTTATTTTCTGGGCATATAAAGTAGTCTCTGGCCAAAATTGGATTAAACATCAATGCAAAAGTAATACATCTGAATAAACACTGATGAAAAGTTTAAAATATGAGATGTAGATAAATTAATTATATCGAATCCTGTCGCTTGAACGGCGGTGAAATATACAAGAATTTCCATGAGAAAAATTTTCCGAGATCGGAAACCACGGAACTTTGACGTTTCAGGCCATCCCATCGACTACGCTATCCAGGTTCCAGCAATCCTATTGCAAACTTACCGGGGCTGATAATACTAGATGTCAGATGTACTTGATCTGATTCTGTTTCGGAAAGCCAAAGGTCCGTGGTTCGACTCCCGATCCAGGGTAATTTTCTCTAATGGGTAATCCTGATGGGGAATCTCTAATGGGGATCCAGGGTAATTCATGTATGCAGGCAAATGCCGACAAGGTTCTATTGACGATAATCCCAAACTATACCCTAAAAATTAATGGATGATAGCGTAGTTTTCCAGTGATTAACCCATTATAATCCAATGTTGCTTCTAAGCAACATCAAAAATGTACCTATACATATAATAAGCTCTATCCAGGATATATTTAATCTACATGTTTTTTTGTGCAGTGAATTTTAATAGCAAAATATGTCGCTGCCACAATAATTATGAGTGAGTGGAAATATTTTCATTTTTTTTTCGCGTGAGAAGTCTTGAAATTTATCTTCCCCCAGGTACAGTTCGGGGTTATAAAAGGTTAATAGAAGAATAATAGTCTCGTAAAAATATCGGTGGAGCGAGAGTTATGCGTCCTCTTAAGTCTTTTCCGCGTCATTATTAGCAGTCGTCTTTTCCTTTTTCTTGCCGCCCGTCCGTCGCGACGACGTCCCGCCACATTTCACGCCGCGGCCCAGTTAACCGACCCATTTTCTCCCCATCCCTCCCCCACGCCGTTTTTCTTGCAGACTAGCCTGGCGTGACATGCATCATGATCCAGAAGGCTCCGTTGGAATTGCTAGCATTGAAATGAGGGTTTACACGCGGAAGCCGAGGAGTGGGAGTGCAGACGTGCCGTGTTTCTCAATGACCTGAACCCTGTAGGAGTTACCACAGACTCCGGGGCGGGCAGATTGATTTTTTTTGCGGGCACAGACCAGCCTCATTTTTCTCACGCACTCAAAGTGTTTACTCTGGTAATGTTTTCTCCCATCCTCAAGTTAGTTGCGACCCTCTTTTGGGTTGATTTCAAGCGTTTAGAGGGTAATAAGCTGTAATTTTCGGTCCATGAGCCCGAATACGCTCAGCCCGTGACGGAAGTTGAGATCGTAATACCGCAGGTGGAAGAAATTACAGCTAGAGGGACGATTATCTTTCGTTTATTTCTCATGGTCACAATTTTTTGATATCCATTGGTGTCAGGTGTCAGCAGCTAACTAATTGACATACCAGTAATGCGAATACTTTCGTTCATGCAGCACTATTACGAAATCGATAGAATATGGAGATGTATCGATTTGAAGTTCGTGTGCCGCTGGACGAAGGAAAAGTGATCGTATTAATTATCGGATGCATACAAATTTTGCCTATTTAAAACTAACTCACAGGTTTTTACCGTGATTTTAATTCGAATATAACTTCATTTTACATTAAATAAAAGCTTGGCCAGTGAAAGTTAAGAAAAGTGGAATTAATGCTTCAGTTTTCAAATTTTATATTTCTTAAATATTTAAGCATGATTTATGTGCTACCGTGTGGAAAACTGATCGAGTACTTCCATAAACTCATTCTTCTTGCAAAGGGTGCGAATCCACCTCCATTGTTTCAATCTTGATATCTTCATCTTGATATATTTCAATGATCTATTGAAATATTAGCCACTGAAGTATTCAACTACCTATCCTAAGTTTTAAGATGTTAAACATGATATAGTGATCATCTTTTCTTTCACATAATGTAGAGACGGGGAAGTCGCGTTGACGGTGTATAACAAGCGAATGATACAACATCAGGGTACAGAGTGATAGAAATGTCGGTATGAGGGAAGATTAGGAGGCTGAGGTGGACGATAAGGAAAAGGAGCAACAAAGTATTCTTCATGGTGAGAGAAAAGGAAATTATTTTACATGGAATGAAGAGAAAGCAGAAGGTGAGAGAAAAGGATCGTGTGCCGAAGGATAGAGAAATGGTATTATTAATTGATAGCCTGATTGAGTCTTCAGCGTGCATAGGATGAAGGGAGTTAGATAGTGTATCGATCGCTAATTGGTAATAACGTCTTCAAGGGTGAATATTGGCCATTCAGCTTCCATAAAAGGTACCTGAATGATAGATTACCCATAAAAAAAATGAGCACAATGAGAGCCTATCTAAAGTAACAGTTTTTCATTTGAAGTAATGACAATGAATTGAACAGAATAGAGGCGTTAAATTTTAATTCCGAGGGCACGTCCTACGACTGTAATTTAAATGCGGTACAAATGATTCTCAAGTCAAGTTATTCATATCAAGCCGTTGGAATGAATACATTTTGTTGGCGTCAGTTCTTCCATGCACTCACTCTTTATTCGTAAATTTATTTAACACGCAAATGATAATTTTAACATTTAATCGTTTTACCTAACGAAATATTCGTGTTTCATCCTCGCATTTGCGTGTATATACCGGTATCTACGTAAGAGGTCCATTATTCGTCAGTCCACTTCTCATCTATATTTAATTTTATTGGTCGTGAAACTTGATTCCTTTTTGCAGAACGTTAATCAATATTTCAGGTCTCTCAATTTCGGCCAGGATTCGGCAACTCAACAATTTCCCCAGATTTTTAGCCCTTTTTCCCCTAAAACATCTAAAAAAATTATTTTATTTTTCCATTACAATTTTTTACAATGAATTCAGTTCAATCTTTGTAATTCGCATAATTACAACCTATCTATTATTCCGGGTAGAGCCTTGCTAAGGGAGGCGTAAGGAAACACCTCTGTGCTGGAATCCAATTAGTTCGAATGAGTCGGGGTTGAAGAAAAATGCCCGCTCCTTATTCAACCAAACGCTGGAGTTGAATGTGGGAAATAATTAGAGAAAGGAAGAGGGTTTCACTTAATCTTTTCCATTATTCCAGAGCGATATGACCTTGAAACTGTGAACGGGGATTTTCTTCCATTTATTAAACCCCTCGAATTGAGCAATGGTGAACTGAGAAAGATAACAGATATATGTTTTTCTCCCTTAACTTCTCCTTTCGAGATTGAATGATGGAAAATTAAAAATGACCAAAAGTAGATGTTTTTTTAAAGGCGCAAATTTTCCCTGATTCATTGCATAGCTATGAGTTAGTCTTATGAATATTTCCTCGCAAACGTTGATTTCATAAACAGGGGTGGGAAATTCACTGCCGAAAAGTACTTTAATTTATCATTTTAGCCTATTTAATATTGCGCAATCATGTTCCTAATAAAATATCATTGAGCTTTTACTATTAGATCTGTTATCTATTTTTTTGATACGCACAGCGGGAAATTATTTCTTAAGAATTATTTTCGCGCTGAAGTTTAATCGGCATTCAGCCTTGAGAAAGTGCGAGTGTCAGTAGAAAATGGACATGAATAGATGAAAAAAGAAACAGTGCGAATGACAGTATGTAATTCAGACCTCATCCGACAGTTATTGTTGCAAAACATTTTTTCAATCGGCCTTTGAAATATCATTATGCAGTTTTTGGATAAATTTGCTTGCGGAAGGTGCCAATCTTCCACTTACCGAAATATTATCCAATACTGAGGACTCTACAAAAGTGATGAATTAAGAATTCCATATTAGCGTTAAAATTTCCTCGTGCGGAATGGCAGTGCTAAAATCTGTTGAATGATTTTCATTCACAGCTATGTAGATTGAAGTATATTGAATCGATATGGAAGAGCCATCGCTTTTAGTCATTATCTTGGAAATCAATAGTTAAACTAACATGCCTGATTTTTATTAATACCTAAGTGTACATGTTTGCTATCAAAGAATCATGATCCAGTGGTATAAATATCCTAAAATTATATTACTAGGTACAATTTTTTTCCACCATTTATTATTATATTACTAGGTACAATTTTTTTCCACCATTTATTTTAAGTTGCCGTTTAACAAATTTCATTACTTTTTTTATTTAATGAATGAAAAGTAACTAGCGAAAACAATTTAAATCGCTATCTTTGTGCTGGAAGCGCACAAATAAAACTCAAATATAGCCATTGCTTTGTGTATAGAGGTGCTCTGACGTTGATGATTATTCCCTATGCACATCTTTTTTCTTTCCAATGCGTAAATTAGAAGTACTTGTGTAAGTTAAGCACTTCTAATGACTCAGGAACCTGCTAATGAATAATGAGGTTTCCTTTCGATGAAATCATTAATGATTACTTACAGGCAGCTTTTGTTCAAAAGGTAGTTGAAACACCTATTGCGCAAAGTGCATATTCCCGGTTATAAAGCTATGCCTGGCGTATTTATTATAAAACAGAGGAGAGAGTCAAGACCTTTGCCGTAAAGCTGATTTGCTTACTAGGCTTACTACAAAATGACAATCTTTAGCAATGGAGACTATATTTTTCTATTTTAAATTCTTGCAGTTAAGAGATGAAATATCTCATGCAAGAAAGGCGTCTGTGTGAAGACCATTACCCATGGTCTTAGAGTAGTCATAAATGATTTTTTCAGCACTAATTCTTTCCTTTTGTTTAAGATACTCGTGGACTGTGATATCATTAAGCAACATACCTATAATAATGTTAATGACGCATTTCTAATGGCCCCTGCTTATTGTTCATTTTATAAGAATACTATGGTATGAGTGGGTTTTTTATTATTGACCTAGTAATAATGATAAATTTAAAAAAAGCGAGGAGAGAGTTCAATATAATAAATTTATTTCCATGCATATTTGGAAAGGGGAGTGCTCGTCAGGATCCATGAGCCCATCGCATGACTAGAATATCCTTAACTTAGTTTGAGAATTTATAATTTTACTAAGACTATTCCGCTGCTTTATCCGTGGGTCAAGCGGAGTGAAGTTTCTTGACTCACCCTCGTGAATACATTCGTGCATCTATAACGACTAGCAACTCCAAATTTCATTGGGTGAAGTGCATAATTGGCTTAAACACCAATGAGATCTCGTAGTTACCTTCCTTCCCTCTACAAAAAGGGGGACTACGGACGGTCCAAAGTCATAGAAGCAATTGGAAATTATAATCATATTAATAATGAAAAACACTTTGTTACTTCCACAAAATTCACAGAGTTTCTATTTCATTACAGGTTTCGGCTATTACACCATTTTCAAATACCTTTTATTTGAAAATGGTGTAATAGCCGAAACCGGTGATAAAATAGAAACTATGTGAATTTTGTAGAAGTAACAAAAGGTATTTGAAAGTAGTGTAATAGCCGAAACCGGTAATAAAATAGAAAGTGTGAATTTTGTGGAATTAACAAAGTGTTTTTCATTATTAATATGGAGCCCTTCCACCACGTAAAAGCTTCAAGTTTCGATTTAATTATTGTTAAAAGAACGAGGCAAACGTCGAGTGGAACACACACGTCTTTATTTCTCGGACGACAGACAAGAACAGAGATCAAGGCTTGAAGTGCACAGCGGTACACGGGAGAATGATAGATGACAAAAGAAGAACGAAATGCCACTGGAGTGTAAACTCAACAATTATAATCATTTTATAAAAATCCTAATAAATAATTTGTTACCGACTCATTGTAAACCTCTTTATTTCCACAAACCATTTTTGTGTTTATTACTAAATGAATTCTCGCCATGTACACCGCTTTATATCGTATGAGACATTTTATTCAAAATGGAAATTTAAGAGAGTGTTAAATAATTTTAAATCTCTGAAAGGTGCTCCTGAAATATTTACTAGAGACTCCTTTTTTAAGACATAAGATTAACCTCTAGTTTCACTGAAGAATATTTTATTTACTTGAATCACCTACGTATCGGTACCATGTAATTAACAACTGTAGCTCTTAAAATACGTGATTCTTTATTTACGTTCAAATTTTACGGCATTTACACGTTATTTTTTTATGAAAGGCTTTTTCATTTATAAAACATTTTACATGTTTTATTTATGATAATATCGTCCCCCGTCCCTCATACGTAGTAAATGTGATGCTAAAAACTTTAATTTCCTAGCCCTTGCCCATATCAAACCTTCCAGTAACGGTCTGAGCGCGTGGAAAAGGCTCAGGGCAGAAAAAGGGCATAATAAATGAAAACACTAAACGCCTCGTTTTTTTAGATGTGCTTAATATTCACTGAGGTGTGAACGTAAAGTACTTATTCGTTTGTTTTCAACTATCATGAATTGCTAAAAGTTCGGCAATACTTGCTAATATCTCAAGTTCCTCTCATACATTATTTTATTCTCACCTCTCGTCTCTCATCCAATACTGGATATATTATGCTCATCTCATTAAATGCTATGCATCCAATTGCCGATATTTGATCAGCAATGGGATTTATGCATTAACGGTGAAATTGCGAGAAGATAATTTTTTAGCTTATTTGTTCATTTATGGTCCCATCTCGTTGTACCAAACAATTAAATTCATTTAGGTAGGAAACTAGTTGCGTGATGCGTTGATCGCGATATGATTTCGAGATACTTTATATATCCCTGTGGGAAACGTGAAGTGGTAATTTAAGATAGAAAATTTTAATATTTTTCCATTTTGGATGATGCTGTTGTTCCAAAAAATGCTATTCAGTCTCCTCATTTTCATTTAAAAACGCGAGAAACACTGCAGATGAATATTACGTTTCGAAATGGATGTCTCGGAAACGAATTTCGCGTAGCAATTTTAAAAAGCTGTGCCCATAACCTTATTCTCGCGAGTATTAAAAAGGCTACTTTTCACCAGCGCAAAAATAGCGCAGCCCAAGGAAACTAATTAACGAGAAATTTTTGCATTACGACGTGGGAATGAGGTTCCGAAAAAATATATGTGAGCGCGAATGTTTTGATTTCATGAGGCTTATGGGCAATAAAAGTCCAAATAATTTAGATTCCGCGAAACAGAAAATTCCATCGTGATATTTTTTTTCTTTCCTTCCAATTCGTAGCGAGGGCGTGACGAAAACAGGTCATCGTCTGGAATCAAATACAATGGCCCTTAGGGAGCAAGAATAAAAGATAGGCATCAAGGAAAAGCGTATGAGTAAGGTTCTATTCACTGTGAGACGTGACGGGGATACGTAATGTATTCAGATAGCACATTAAGCCCGCGATATTATTGGTTAGACGCCTATAGAATAGGAGATTGCATTTACCGAAATGCATGAAAACACAACCTGTGGCCAGGATGAGGAAGAGAGCAAACATGGGAGCGATGTTAGATTGATAAATATCTCGAGTGGGGATAAAGGCGCGAGATGTTATATGCGTCGGAGCGTTGCGCATATTGGTGTGGCTGTTCATACTCCATGGTACATTAGGCTGGGTGGTAAATGTGGACTCGAATGCTCTATTTACAGGAGACAGGGGAGTGCGCTGGAAGAGAAAGAAGGTCCCGTGAACATAAGGGGTTGAGTGGTGGCGAGGTTCCCGGAGATAAGGGTGCACATCTTCGCACTGTACATCCCCCTCGAGTGCCTTCGCCCTTAACACACGCCCGACAGAAGCGATTAATGAAGAGAGCTATTTTGCCAAACGGATAGATTCTTTTTTCCTCGAACGATAAAGGACTTTAATAAATGCTTGTCGTAATCTTGTTTGACCATTTTCTTTTTATATGTAGACGGCTGGTGTCCTAACACCCACTGCCACTCGCCTTTTTAGGCGGCTTGCGGTGTAGTGCCTATGTAGATTTAGATTAACACAAGTAAAATATATAGTGTACATTATGGTGCCTCGTTTTACCACCGTTATTTAGGAGCACATCGTAATACCCGGCAATAGTTGAGTACCCGGATTTGTATTACAAGC